>NW_025535486.1:0-95933 GCF_020615455.1 Coregonus clupeaformis | reverse complement strand
AGATTATGGGATAGATCAGGGTTCTCAAACCTTTGCACCTGCCACATCTATCTCTATGGGAACAAGCACTGTTCATGACACAAACTGTTCACACCCCTCTTGTTTGGCGGAGAGAACATTTTGCAGGTTTAAAGCTTATTTCCTGCAATTCTACACATTCTGTCATGGGGTGCAGAGAAAAATGTTGCAGTTTTGTCTAATGTATTCATGTGATATTTGAGTGACACAAACTTTACAACAAAATATGAGCTAAAAAACTATCTAAAAACGTTAGCTGACATGGGCTAGTTGATCTGGACATTTCTGACAAGTGACAAATACAGTGGGGGAAAAAAGTATTTAGTCAGCCACCAATTGTGCAAGTTCTCCCACTTAAAAAGATGAGAGAGGCCTGTAATTTTCATCATAGGTACACGTCAACTATGACAGACAAAATTAGATTTTTTTCTCTCCTGAAAATCACATTGTAGGATTTTTTATGAATTTATTTGCAAATTATGGTGGAAAATAAGTATTTGGTCACCTACAAACAAGCAAGATTTCTGGCTCTCACGGACCTGTAACTTCTTCTTTAAGAGGCTCCTCTGTCCTCCACTCATTACCTGTATTAATGGCACCTGTTTGAACTTGTTATCAGTATAAAAGACACCTGTCCACAACCTCAAACAGTCACACTCCAAACTCCACTACGGCCAAGACCAAAGAGCTGTCAAAGGACACCAGAAACAAAATTGTAGACCTGCACCAGGCTGGGAAGACTGAATCTGCAATAGGTAAGCAGCATGGTTTGAAGAAATCAACTGTGGGAGCAATTATTAGGAAATGGAAGACATACAAGACCACTGATAATCTCCTTCGATCTGGGGCTCCACGCAAGATCTCACCCCGTGGGGTCAAAATGATCACAAGAACGGTGAGCAAAAATCCCAGAACCACACGGGGGGACCTAGTGAATGACCTGCAGAGAGCTGGGACCAAAGTAGCAAAGCCTACCATCAGTAACACACTACGCCGCCAGGGACTCAAATTCTGCAGTGCCAGACGTGTCTCCCCTGCTTAAGCCAGTACATGTCCAGGCCCGTCTGAAGTTTGCTAGAGTGCATTTGGATGATCCAGAAGAGGATTGGGAGAATGTCATATGGTCAGATGAAACCAAAATATAACTTTTTGGTAAAAACTCAACTCGTCGTGTTTGGAGGACAAAGAATGCTGAGTTGCATCCAAAGAACACCATACCTACTGTGAAGCATGGGGGTGAAACATCATGCTTTGGGGCTGTTTTTTCTGCAAAGGGACCAGGACGACTGATCCGTGTAAAGGAAAGAATGAATGGGGCCATGTATCGTGAGATTTTGAGTGAAAACCTGCTTCCATCAGCAAGGGCATTGAAGATTAAATGTGGCTGGGTCTTTCAGCATGACAATGACCCCCAAACACACCGCCACAAGGAGTGGCTTCGTAAGAAGCATTTCAAGGTCCTGGAGTGGCCTAGCCAGTCTCCAGATCTCAACCCCATAGAAAATCTTTGGAGGGGAGTTGAAAGTCCGTGTTGCCAGCGACAGCCCCAAAACATCACTGCTCTAGAGGAGATCTGCATGGAGGAATGGGCCAAAATACCAGCAACAGTGTGTGAAAACCTTGTGAAGACTTACAGAAAACGTTTGACCTGTGTCATTGCCAACAAAGGGTATATAACAAAGTATTGAGACACTTTTGTTATTGACCAAATACTTATTTTCCACCATAATTTGCAAATAAATTCATAAAAAATCCTACAATGTGATTTTCTGGATTTTTTTTCTCATTTTGTCTGTCATAGTTGACGTGTACCTATAATGAAAATTACAGGCCTCTCTCATCTTTTTAAGTGGGAGAACTTGCACAATTGGTGGCTGACTAAATACTTTTTCCCCCCACTGTAGCTCTCTAAGGTATGCAATGACTGACATGACAAGAGGAACTGATGATGCACTACTCAATTTCGAAATTGCAGCTTGAGCATTCTACAATTACAACTTTCAAGAGTAAGTTGAAAGCCGGACTGAGTTCCTTAAAACTCAGTCCCACAGTTTGGGAACCACTGGGTTAGATAATGACACATAGTATTCACTCTATTACTGTGTAACTAAAGAACAGTCAGCGATCAGCCTCCACTTACCATGTTGAACAGAATCCCAGTCAACTTCTTCTCCATCAGAATTAATCAGCCCTCCAACTTCCTCTGCATCATCTGTCGCTCCCTCTTCATCTTCCTCCTCCTCTTCCTTCTCCTCTTCCACTTTAGCCTTCAGCCCCAGTGTTTGACAGAGGTCCTGTAGGTTTATCAGATACCATCTCCTGCCTGTGACGTGTTCTCCTCCTCACAGTGGATGGGTTTCTCTGCTTCTGTTGTGTGTGACCGCATGGTCACATTCAAACGTCCTTTTGTAGCAGAACTTCTTCCCACAGTCGGGGCAGGGGTATGGCTTCTTTCCTGTGTGGATTGTCATGTGGATCTGTAGAGATGATGATGTTTTGAAATGTTTCCCACATTCTGAGCAGCAGTGAGACGGACGTCTTAGTTTTCGGATTCTCCTGGTGTTGTTCAGGTTCTGCTGCTGACGCAGAGAGACTCTCCTCAACTTTTTTGCGGTGTGATTGCTGGTGTACTTCTTTCAAACTTTGAGAGTCCGGTTTCTCTCCTGTGTGTTGCAGCTGGTGTCTTTTCAAGGATGTACAGAAGGTAAACTCTCTTGTCACACTTTCGGAGCAGGCGTAAGGCTTCTCTCCAGTGTGCAGTTTCTGGTGTTGTTTAAGATATGCTTATCTGAGTGAAGCCCTTCTTACAGATGGGGCAGCAAAGGCTTCTCTCCTGTGTGGGAGAGCTGGTGGGCAGTCAGGTTGGCTTTCTGGGTGAAGCACTTGCCACAGACAGAGCAGGAGAAAGGTTTCTCACCAGTGTGCACTAGCATGTGTTGGTTCAAATTTCCCTTTTGGTTGAAGCTCTTCTCACACACGGAACATTTGTAAGACTTCTCCCCGGTGTGTTTCAGCTCATGTGATTTCAAGGTGTGTAGATAGGTATAACTCTTACCACACACGGAGCAGGAGTGAGGCTTTTCCCCCGTGTGTGTCAGCAGGTGTCTGCGTAGTTTGTAGGCGCTAGAGAACTCTCTTCCACACTCCAGGCAGCAGTTCTTTGCCTGTTCAGGATCTCCTGATATAGAGGGACTGCCCTCCCCATTAGAACAGTGGAACCGCTGGTGTGTCTTCAGATGTTCCTCCCGAGTGAAACTCTTCCCACAGTCAGAACAGAAGCAGGGCCTCTCCTGTGTGAGTCAGAAGGTGTCTGTTGTAGTTTAGATGGACAGGGGAACTCCTTCCCACAGTCCAGGCAGCTGTAGCTCTTCCTGGGTTTGGGACTGGTCTTCTTCTCTCTCCCTGTGTGTGTTGTGTTACGATGTTTTCTTAGATAATGCTGGGTAGGGAACTCCTCTCCACACTCTCTGCAGCTGTGTGTGTTCTTAGCGGTGTGATTCTCCTCCTGTTGTTCAGGTTCTCCTGACGTAGAACTTGCCCCCCTCACTTTCAGAATGATGGCTGGAACTCTCTCCTGTGGGGATATAGGAAGAGTCTGATCAGTATTGTTCGAGTGGAAACCAAGGGGTGTATTCATTAGTGTACCCGTAACAAACGAAAACAAGTGTTTCTTATAGTCCCTTCCCTGTTTCGGCCATTTGCTTCCTAATGAATACACCCCAGTTTGTGTAATTGTTGCACTGTTTTGTTACGCTGTACCCAACAACACAGTCAGATCGTTTAACATTCAGTCTGCCTCAGCCTCCACCTACTAAAGTCAACGGAAATGTCTCAACCAACTTACCTCTCAATCTTAGAAAGTCACTGAAGTAGTCAAGGCTCCTAGGAACCATCTCTGGAACGCTTGTGCTCTGGTTACCATGGATACAGTCAGGAACCAGTGGATTTGACTGGTTTGGCTGGGGTTCATCAAAATCCTGAGAAAAAGTGAAAGTACAGTCAGAGATAGGCCTAGAAGACAATGACATGTAATTGGCTTTGGTCTTAATAACGAACTGACTTGATAAAGAAAGTCCTTACTACTTGACAAATGCATATCAACTTCTACAAATGACAAGCTAGCCTTGAACAAGACAATGACAATGGAGTTGGCTAAAGCAGAGCCATGTATTTACGTATCTAGCTAACCAGCTATATCTATACCTACTGTATCTATGGCTTTGGGCTCAAGCATAAACAGGTATTAGTTTCAGGGCAACTAGCTAGCTATAGCTGACTTCTCACCTCATACATTGCCGACGCAACAACAAAATAAACTGCCGAGAAAATGTTGTTCTCTGGCTGTAGCAAGCATTCAGTTCAAATTATGCATTGCTAAGAGAAATCACAGCTATTTCGCAAAAATAGATAGCAGGCTAAGTTAGCATAGCATACAGAGCTAGCTAACGGTACCTAGCTAGCTAATAATGTTAGCTTAACTTGTCGTTTATAACGTTATGTCTGTCTGGTTTAATAGTTTAATATCTACGTTATCACTGGATGGAAATAATCTACGACAATTATAGTTTATATATATTTGTAAATAACTCTAGCTACAATGCTTTGGAGTAAGGTTTATCTAAACAGGTTAGCTATGTTGACAGAACTGCCTGGAACTACTTCCGGGGCAGCAACTAACCCGGAAGAAGAAAGTTGATGTCATCACTGGACGCCATTCCGCATAGTTGGATTTGGCCATTCTTTGATTTTATTAACGGGGAGGGGAGAATGGAAATATGTTAAAAGAAAGCTGGTCAGTAAAGCATTAGGTAGCGGGGTTGTCCAAACAATGTAGTTTGCTAGTCCTTACGGGTTGCATAACTGTTAGCTAGGTACCTGCTCATCAGACCGCTAACGTTATATTTTTAGCTTGGTATTGTTAGCTAGCTAATAGCTCCTGCGAACTAATTTGAAGCTCTGCTTAAACAGAGTCGATGTAGGAGTAAAACGACGATTGTTTTCTATCTGGTAAGTACAGGCAGAGCGATTGTACATAGAATCAACGAGTTACTGTTGTTTCCTAATGTTCGTGTTACATTAGTTAGCTTCAAAATACAAGCCCTGATCGTGGGAAACCTTGACATTTAATATATATCGTAAACAAATGTTTTTATGATCACTAATATTGTTTTATTTTATCGTTCTATTAAGTAAAAATGAAATAGTGAGAGTAAAATATTTAAAAATGTAAACGTTTGACGGACTTGACCAAAATAGTATGCCACTATACATATTGGACGCCTGTATAAAATGTTTTTGTCTTACACCATGTCGTCCTATTTACACAGGTGACCTCATAAGAATTTCCGCTGTTCTGGTGACAGGAAGAAGATCGGACCCTGAAATAACTTGTCTTTGACATAGACTCATAATGCAGCACTTCCTGAAGCTCCCAGTGTGGAGGGAGATCTAGGAGACCTGTGAATACACAGGAGAGACACCTCACCCTAGTGACAGCTCCATTCAATCATTTTATTATTTAGAAATAAACATTCAGTGCTGAGACAAAATGAGTTCTGAGAAGGAAACGTTGATGGATGAAATAGAAAAGAGTTTATGGAATTTAACTGAGGACAATTTACGCCACCTGTGTGAACGTCATGGACCAGATGGCAAAGACGGCTCCGAAGTTAGAGGGATGAATCATCGCTTATTACGGCGTAAAATCATGGAGGAAATGTGGGACAATACGGATTCAATGAAATCAGAGGAGCAGGGAATGTCTTGGTTACTCCAACTGAAAGAGGACATCAGGAGGATACTGGAGGATGCTAGCAGCGCACTAATGAGTCCCAGCCAAGCCGTTGATGCTGAAGACTGTGACGAAGAATGGAACGAAGAGGGAGGAGCTAGGTTGCTTAGCAACACACCAGAAAAGAGACCCATCAGATCTCACACTGTTAAACAACACACAGTGAAACCTCACCACTGCTCGGATTGTGGGAAGCAATTCATTGTAAAATCAAGCCTTAAACATCACCGGCTAGTTTTTCACACAGACCACCCTCACCGTTGTGGTCAATGTAAGAAAAGCTTCATAACTGCAGCAAGACTGGAATCGCACATTAAAACACGACACCCGCCAAGTGATCCTCTGAAGAACCCACATGTGTGCTCTAAATGCGGAAGGGCATTCCCTGTGGCTGCCAGTCTTAAGAGACACCTGAGAACTCATACTGGGGAGAAACCGTACGTCTGCCCTCAGTGTGGAAAGGACTACAGTGACTGTGGAAACTTGAGGAAACACATGAGAAGAACTCACCCAGGAGAGGAGATGGTTGTGGAGAGTTTCGCCACTCAGAGGAGCATCCCTACAGGAAATGTGGAGGAAATGTGGGACAATACGGATTCAATGAAATCGGAGGAGCAGGGAACGTCTTGGTCACTCCAACTGAAAGAGGACATCGAAGGGATACAGGAGGATGGTAGCGTTGTACCAATGAGTCCCAGCCAAGCCTATGATGATGGTGCTGATGATGATGATGATGATGCTGTAGCTGTAGACTGCAACGTTGAGGACCGGGATTGGTTGCCTAGCAACGGACTGAAGGCGGAGCCCATGAGTCCCAGCCAATCCGATGACGCTGCAGACTGGGACGAGGAGGACAGGGATTGGATGGCTAGCGATGGGCTGGAGGTGGAGTTATCTCCAGAGAGGACACACCAGAGCAGAGAGTAAGAGGGGTGAGTGCTGAATTTCCCAGTGTTAAACAGGGGTCGCATTAGCTTTTACAAATCTGCCTTTTCAAAACACAGACCATAAAAATGTGTTTTAAACCATTTCACCTGCGTTTTATATTGAAAGTCAAGTGTTTTAAACCATTTCACCTGCGTTTTTATATTGAAAGTCAACAGTGTTTTAAACCATTTCACCTGTGTTTTATATTGAAAGTCAACAGTGTTTTAAACCATTTCACCTGCGTTTTTATATTGAAAGTCAACAGTGTTTTTTGCTTCAATGGAGTGATCAATAGGCATGCAACTATAGTTTTTCTTCAGATGTAATACATTAATGCAACACATTCTGCAGAAAATAGCTTTGTTTTTTAGCACTTTGTGACATCTTCTGATGTTAAAAGGGCTTTATAAATACATTTGATTGAATTTGATTGATTTTCATCAGATGACAACGGGAGTGCAACGCTATTTGGCTAGCAGCCACACAAGTAAATTAGCTTACAATAAAAACACAAGGTATATTTTACCAAAACGATGAATGGCCATCATATTTCTAATGTTTATCATTGAAAGAATGGAGCCAGCTACATTTCCTTATGTTTTGCTTGAAGTTCATCTTTAAGCATTGTAACTGAACTAAAGTACACAGCAGTCAGAGTGTTGGAATGTGATTGGTCAAGACGAAAGCAAAGATATTTCATCCGAGTGGAGAAGTGCAACTGAAGCACAAAATTAGTCCTTTTAAATTCATGATTTGGCGTGAACCCGACTGAAGTTTTACAAAACACATTTTAATGCGTTTTATCTTTCCTTTTATGCATGAAAAACTCAGAATCCTGCGTTAATGAGACCTCCTGCTTGAAGTGTGTTTCTCAAGTCTTTCCATGATACCTCTCATCCTCGATTCCTTGACCTCTTTCTATAAATGCATTGGAGGAGAAGTTTCTAGGTTCTTCCCCTCAGACTTTTCCTCCAATGTACTTTAAGAAGGATGCCGGGTAATAATAATATAATATACCATTTAGCAGACGCTTTTTATCCAAAGCCACTTACAGTCATGCGTGCATAACATTTTATTTTGTGAATGGGTGGTCCCGGGGATCGAACCCACTACCTTGACGTTACAAGCGCCGTGCTCTACCAGCTGAGCTACAGAAGATGATGAGAGGAATCAAGGAAAGACTCGATTTTCCCTGCAAAGGTTTTAAGATTCCTTGACCGGTAGGAAAGTGTTTCCCACCCTGATTCATTCCATCTCTATTTTTATGATTTTCTAGGACAGGCCTCCCCCGCCCCCCTCTGCCCTCCCAGAGTCCCCTTGTCGTGCCTCTCCCGGTAGTGCCTTACTGTGGGGTCTGAAGAGGGTGTCTGTGCGGCTGGTGGACTGCAGGAAAACACCGGGGCAGAGTGGCCATATAATACACAAGACAACACAGACAGGAGAGAAACCCCACAGCTCGTCTAATGCTGGACAACACAAAACCCTCTCAGGAGACAGGCCTAGCTCCCATATCTGTGATCACTGTGGGAAGAATTTTGTCACAGCTACCAATCTGAAAACACACTTACTGTATCTGACTGGAGAGAAACCACACGTGTGCTCTGAATGCGGAAAGAGATTCACACAGGCCGGCTGTCTTAAGAGACACCTGAGAATGCATACTGGGGAGAAACCGTACGTCTGCCCTCGTTGTGGGAAGGCTTGTACTGATTCTGGAAACTTAAAGAGACACATCAGAAAAACTCACCCAGGAGAGGAGGTAATTGTGAAGAGACTTGCCTATCAGAAGAGCGTTTGTAATGCTAAAGAACGCAAGCAAACCCACTCCGGAGATGGCTTCCATATCTGTGATCACTGTGGTAAGAATTTCACCACAGCAAGAAGTCTAAAACTACACACACGTCCCTGCAGAGAAGGAGAGAGAACTTGAATGCAGAGAAAGCTCACGTGTGCTCTGAATGTGGAAAGGGGCTTCCATCAGGCTGGAAGTCTTAAGAGACACCTGAGAACTCATACTGGGGAGAAACCGATCGTCTGCCATCATTGTGGGAAGGCTTGCAGTGATTCTGGAAACTTACAGAAACACATCAAAAGTCACATGGGGAAACAACACACAGTGAAACCTTACCTCTGCTCTGAATGTGGGAAACAATTCATTGGAAAACAAGGCCTTGAACATCACCGGGAGGTTTTTCACACAGAACACCCTCACCGCTGTGGTCAATGTAAGAAGAGCTTCATAACTGCAGCAAGATTGGAATCACACACAAAAACACGACACCCGCCAAGTGATCCTCTGAAGAATCCACACGTGTGCTTGGAATGTGGAAGGGGATTCCCTGTGGCCGCCAGTCTTAAAAGACACCTGAGAATCCATACTGGGGAGAAACCGTACGCTTGCCCTCAGTGTGGAAACAGTTACAATGATCGTGGAAACTTAAAGAAACACATGAGAACTCACACAGAAGAAAAACCTTACCACTGCTCGGTGTGCGGGATGAAGTTTCGTCATACGAAAACGTTACAACGGCATCACCAGGAGAACCACAAGGGGGAGACACTGGGTCCCATCCGCAAGCATCAAGACCCTCTTCCATGCGCCCACTGCGGGGAGAAGTTCTCTACCAAGGCTCTTCTAAAGGATCACCTACGGACCCACTCTAGCCGGGTCCACTGCTCCCAATGCGACAAGACCTTCTCCACTAAAAGTAACTTACTGGTTCATCAGAGGATACACACTGGAGAGAGGCCTTACCTTTGCCCTCAGTGTGGGAAGAGTTTTTCTCTGGCAGGGAGTTTAAAACTTCATCTCCGGATTCATGCGGGTGAGAAACCTTACTGCTGTACTTACTGTGACAAGAGATTCACAAGTAAGAGCCACTGCAATCTTCACCTGCGAATCCACACTGGAGAGAAGCCGTACCAGTGCCCTGACTGCGGGAGACATTTCGCTGACGGGAATGTCCTGAAAAACCACCGGCGGACCCACACAGGAGAGAAACCGTTCCAGTGCCGCTTTGTGCGATAAAGCTTTTGCCCAGTTGAGCAGTCTGAAGAAACATCAGGAGACACACAGGCCAACTCAGCCTGTCTCTGTCCCAAGACTCCCCTAATCCCTATCTACCACACAATCAGCATGTACCTTATCCCTACCCACCACAGACTCAATGGTAACCTGGTTTACACCAGTCCAAGATAGGATGATGCATTTCTAACATATTGGGACAGGACCCTAGACTCAGTCCATCCCAAAACCCTACCTACCACGCACTCAATAAATGGTAAGTTTCTTAAACCTGTCCCAATCCCTTTTAGTTAACTAGATGGAAGGATCCATTTATTTTATTTTTATTTGTTATGATTTTATTGAGACGGGTTAGCAGTCGATGAGGATTGATATACTGTATATAGATCTTGGAATAGAATGGTATTTTGTCCATCTGTCTCAAACTAATTATATATTTTAGCCCCAAGAGTTTTTGTGTTAACAGTTGATTTTTGGATACGTTGTCCATTTTTTAAAAGGTGTTTAAAATTCATGGCCGAACCTCAACTGGTAGAAATAAAATGGTGACAAGGATGTGTTGTTGAAGTAATTATTTTTTTCTAATTCTTTGAGTAAGAAGTGCATTAATAAGGGTCCTAGGCAGGGGTCAAAGTAAGCCAGTACGTTCCCGTGCCGCGTCCCTGAAAAATAAATAGCAGGGGGTACGCCGTGTACCGGTAAAATGTGAACCTATCACAATAATTAAAAATGAAATGCCAAGAAAACTATAGTCAATTACACCATTATTTAACATTACCACATGTCAGCTGCATGAAAATGAGCTATTTGACTTGAAAACTGGCCGTATATTACATTGTAGTTCCATGAGAACACTAAAATGTTGCCAAAGGGGAGGAGATAAGTGGTCGAGACGTACAGCAGTGGATGCATCAATTCAGGCTACAAGTGTACTGGGCCTAATGACTACAATTTAGTAACAGATGTCTCTTTCCAGTCATCAAATTGTGGGTGCACAGTGCACTGTTTGGATGCTGGAATTATTTTGTGAAAATCAAATACAAATTTTATTTGTCACATGCGCCCAATACAACTGGTGTAGACTTCACAGTGAAACGCGTGCTTACAAACCCTTTCCCAACGATGCAGAATGTTTAAAAATAATAATAAAAAATTAAATAGTGACTAACACAAGAGGAATAAAATACACAATACTTAAGCTATATACAGGGAGTACCAGTACCACATCAATGTGCTGCTATATACAGGGAGTACCAGTACCAGATCAATACTTAAGCTATATACAGGGAGTACCAGTACCACATCAATGTGCAGAGGTACAAGGTACTTGAGGTAGATACAGTATGTACATGAAGGCAGGGTAAAGTGACTAGTATGTGTGCGTATGTAGTGTTTGTGAATGTGTGGGAGGGGAGTGACAGTGTAGTGTGTGTGTATATGCTGTGTATATATAGTCTAGTGAGTATGTATATGCTGTGTATATATAGTCTAGTGAGTGTGTATATGCTGTGTATATATAGTCTAGTGAGTGTGCAAAGGGTCAGTGCGAGATAGAATTAGTGCATTGTCGTGACTTTAACATTAATCCGAAGACTGTTATTTCTCTAATTAACTAACTATGTTTAATTGTTACCCGATTTTAAATTAATCATGTAAAAATTAACTCATTAGGATCTGGGGCACCACGAGAGCGATTCTTTAAAGAGTCACCATCTCCTGAATTAAACTCTAAAAGGTCTTTACCTATCACATCTATAAACAGTCAACTTATTAATCATAACCTCGTATCATATCATCATTCTGAACAGTCGTATCCTCCTTGCATCTGCAAAAAACCGAGCCTTACTTATGATTCAGTACTACACAAATTGGTTTAATTATTTATTTACTAGCTAATTAAATGGGAACACAGGATAAACACACACTCTGCACCGGTTATTGACTGGTGACATAATACGTTGAAAACAGGTCCCAAGCGGAATGACAACAACATGGACGTAGTTAAAGAAGAGATGGAGAGGGAGAGAGAGGGACCGAGACACTTAACGTTGCCACATTCAGAAAACTACTCTCACCTACAGTAACCATATACTTTGCATACGAACCGCCTCCCGCTTTGAGCAAGAAATCATGAATGTATTTACGTGGGGATCTCTCTGTGAACGGGGCAGCCTTGGAAAGGGGTTTGGGCCCTTTCGCGGCACGCTTGTAAGGCTCTGATTGTCCGAAATGGTTCCAACAACTCTTCTCCCGTTGTCCTTCTTCCTAGTTGTCCGGTATCCGGTGACTTGTCGTGTAGTCCTGAACAGAACTACAGAGTTGATTTTCCTTCCATTCGGTCTTGAAGATGCTTCTTTGAAAATAGGCTAGCCAGCCGTATCAAATCAAATCAAATCAAATCAAATCAAATTTTATTGGTCACATGCGCCGAATACAACAGGTGCAGACATTACAGTGAAATGCTTACTTACAGCCCTTAACCAACAGTGCATTTATTTTAAACAAAAAAAGTAAGAATAAAACAACAACAAAAAAAGTGTTGAGAAAAATCCATGGTTCCCCAGTGGGGTGATGAGAGTAGCGTAATATGATATTTTGAGCAGAGTAACAGGATGATCCAACTTGAATTCGCTTTCAAAGATACTTTACTTACGACAGCTAATCAGCCGTACCAGTGATTGTCCGGGAGGTGAGTTTATCGATTCAAAGTTCAAACCATTTTAAACACGCAGCTGCAGCTTCATGTTTTTCTGGTCTAATGTGTTAATTCGTAACCCATCATTTATACCTTTTGCTCGAAAGGGGCGGTTCCAGCAGGCTGGCACACTCCCTGACCTCCCTTCGGGGCGGTGATTACTCGCTGTGCAAAGTTTTGGAAAACAATCATCTCTTATAACTTCTCAAATCACATCCCTCTCTTAACAAAAACACTTTCATCATTTTTCATATTACAACCAATAGTATGGAAACTTCATCTATGTAGTGGGTATACTTTCCAAGTTACAGTATTTCCTTTATAACATTTTTAATGACATCACAAAATAACAAACAAAATAACATTCTCGTAGTCATGACAGCATATAGTTCAGGTACCATTAATTGACTATTTATCAGTCTGGCTATTTATCAGTCGTATGGCTTGGGGGTAGAAGCTGTCTCGGAGCCTGTTGATCCGAGAGCCGATGCTACGGTACCGTTTGCCGGATGGTACAGAGTGAAAAGTCTATGAATTAGGTGGCTGGATTCTTTGGCAATTCTTTGGGCCTTCCTCTGACAACGCCTGATATATAGGTCCTGGATGGCAGGTAGCTCGGCCCCAGTGATGTACTGGGCTCTCTGCACCACCCTTTGTAGCGCTTTGTGGTCAAGGAGCGGTGCAGTTGCCATATCAAGCGGTGATGCAGCCAGTCAAGATGGTCTCGATGATGCAGCTGTAGAACTTTTTTTGGGATCTGAGGGCCCATGCCAAATCTTTTCAGCCTCCTGACGGGGGAAAGGCGTTACCGTGTCCTCTTCACGACTGAGCGGTTGTGTGTGGACCATGTTAAGTCCTTAGTGATGTGGACGCTAAGGAACTTGAAGCTCTCGACCCGCTCCACTACAGCCCCGTCGATGCGGAAGGGGGCGTGGTCTCTCCTCTCTCCTATAGTCCCCGATCAGCTCCTTGGTCTTACTGATGTCGAGGGAGAGGTTGTTGTCCTGGAAACACACTGCTAACATTTTGTTGTGTTACAGCCTGAATAAAAAAATGGATTCAATTGAGATTGTTTGTAACGGGCCTACACACAATACCCCAATAATGTCGAAATGGAATGATGTTTTTAGAAATTTTTACAAATTAATTAAATTAAACATTAGCTTAACAAGTCACATAATAAGTTGCATGGACTCACTCTGTGTGCAATAATAGTGTTCAACATGATTTTTGAATGACTACCTCATCTCTGTACCCTAAACATACAATTATCTTTAAGGTCCCTCAGTCGAGCAGTGAATTTCAACCACAAAGACCAGGGAGGTTTTCCAATGCCTGGCAATGGAGGGCACCTATTGGTAGATTGGTAAAAAATATAAAAAAACAGACAGAAAGACTCACAGCTGTAATCACTGCCAAAGGTGCTTCTACAAATTATTGACTCAGGGGTGTGAATACTTATGTAAATGAGATATTTCTGTATTTCATTTTCAATAAATTTGCACACATTTCTAAAAACATGTTTTCACTATGCCATTATGGGGTAGCTGGGTGAGAAATATTTGTTTTCATCCATTTTGAATTCAGGCTGTAACACAACAAAATGTGGAATAAGTTATGGGGTATGAATACTTTCTGAAAGCGCTATGTACTCTATGCATCTATATGTAATGATATGAATAGACAAGTAAAAAGACATGGTAGGTCTCATACCGGTAAGAAATGGAATATCCTTTCACCACTGGTCCTAGGTACAGCTTCTGGCAGTGCACTAGTGTTGACTGTAATCACATGCCTTGTGTTGTCTTTATCATGGAACAGCGGGGACTGTGAAGCAACACAAACATAGACACATGCATACAAACACACAATAATAACATACTGTACACACAGGTACACATGGATTTTGTGTTATCGATATGTGGTAGTAGAGTAGAGGCCTGAGGGCACACACTTAATATGTTGTGAAATCTGTTATGAATGTATTGTAATGTTTTTAAAATGTATAACTGCCTTAATTTTGCTGGACCCCAGGAAGAGTAGCTGCTGCCTTGGTTGCAGCTAATAGGGATCCATAATAAATGCAAATACAAATGTCCACCTAATAAACAGGTGATTGTTGTTAAATTGGTTCGGTCATTTAATGGGGAGCTTCTACTGTCTGGTAGTACATTTATAACTCCCTACAGGGACGGCCTGTTCAATAGGGCGATATGGGCGACGCACTGCCAAACGGGAAAAGGAAGGGATTTTTTTTCTAATCAATTATATCACGGCAACAGTAGTTATCAGTGTTGTAATCTGATCTGACTGCCACTAAATGTCAAATCAGGCTAAAGTCGTGCTTCAAATGGCCCCGCCCGTTTTTGGGGCGATTTCAGTCAGGTTGAAAATCGCCCAGAAGTCTCTCATAGCCTGTCATGTAAAATCTATTTTTTTCAAATTTCAAAGCTTTCAATACATTCTCTATGGGTGTCTGTGGGCTTGCACTTACGCGCTTCGTCATACGTGACGTAACCATGAAACGTAACTAAGAAAATAGCGGCTAGCAGCGTCTCTGTTGCGACCTGCAGTGTGGCGTTATCTTATGTTTTTAATTTGTACACTTAGTGGCGTTATTTTATGTTTTTAATTTGTAGACTTAGTTTACAAACATTCTGCCAACCATGGATTTCCAGTGGTGGGTTTTGGACTGATCTTGTTGATCGTGTACATACCCGCTACGAACGGACTAAATAATGAAAACGCTGCTGGCAGCGGAATCCAATACAGCTAGGAGACTTGGCTGGATGACAGAGTCCCGGACAGAGAAGTGGAGCCAGCCGGCTTCACCCTGGTCAGAGCGGACCGCGATCCTGGTAAGAGAGCGACTCTGTACCCCCGACATTGAACTGCTTTCTGTGTCACTGCGACCTTACTATCTGCCCCGTGAGTTCCCCCAATTGTTTGTTACCGTTGTGTACTGTTGATAATCACAAGTTTACTGGAGAACTGAGACCAAGTAGAGACTTTGGACAGGGTGGATATGGTATAATAAAGGCAGTTTATTCAGAGGTAAAGATATCTGGAATCGCGTGCACGGACTTGTTCATCAAACTCTTAGGGAGCTATCTGAAGAGAGCCCGAAAACATTGTGTGCAGACATTTTATACAATAAATGATGTAGGTTGAATCTAGTAGTTCTGATCTTCTGATTGGTCCTGATGAGTTGGGCGAGGTCCCCTCCACTGTTGCATTGGCTCTGAGTCGGGTTCTCTGTCTTCAAATGTTCAGCCTAAAGAGAGGGGATTTTTGTGTGTGTGTGTGTGTGTGTGTGTTTAACAGTGATGATGTGTGTGTGTGTGTGTGTTATCAGTGATGATGTGTGTGTGTGTGTGTGTGTGTGTGTGTGTCCTCAGAGCAAGAACTCGTGAGTTGGAAGAACTGAGAGACCTATGGCGTGGGTGTTGTCCTTGGCCACCTGCTGACAAGGCTGACAAGATAGGACTCTTTTGTCCATTGTTATAGGATAGGAACAGCATTGATTGAAAACAAACGCCCAACACAAAATGGGTCATGCACAAGATTTTAGTCAGACCAAGCTATAACATTATATATTTACTACGACAGTACATTCAACCAAAAGCTAATATAACAAAGGCATCAGAGATTATTTATAATCTGTCACAGAAACTGGAATCCATCTCCCCAGATCAGTCAATAAATGCTTCTGGTATTGATTTATATGCTGCCCCTGTCTTCATGTTGTTGCTGGACATATCTTTTTTTAAATGTGTGTAGGTCACCTAAATCATCAGAAAAATTGCCCCTCCTGAGAATTTTTTCAGGAGCCGCCACTGACTCCCTATATCATTCATCGGAAGAGAGAGAAGGGATGGAGTTGGTGTGAAGGTTTGAGGAAATGTCTAGTCTTGAAATAAGGGCTTTTATTTTGAAGGTTTTCTTATTGCCATACCGGAAGTGACACCATCGACATGTTGCCGGAGGTCAAATGGTATAGGTTAGAACACATCGGAAGGAAAGTCACAGACGATATAATAAAAGTTATTAAGAGTAATCAGGTATTTCGTATGCGTATATAGCGACATTTTATTCGCTTTGTAGATAGGTATAGCCAGAACCATGTAGTCGTTAGCTAGCTAGTTCCACATGGATAGCTAGCCACATTAGCACACGCTGATCTAGCTAGCTACGCTAACGTTAGCTGCTTTGTACACCGCTATCTAGCTATAGTTGTTGTAGTGTGGACTGTAAGGTTTATTATGCTTGCTAATTACGTCCCAAACATTGGTGCAAGTTCAAGTTGAAAATGATTATAGGTGCTGTAAATTGATTTAACTGATTTGGGTCCCTTACAGAACATGACTAGAATAGCTAAGGAACTAGCTAGCCAGCTAATTCGAGATAACAGAGCAATGGCCACGTTCCAGGCTGATCTCACAACTAATAATTACATTTAATTACAGATGCGAGTGTTTTTTATGTATATGTCTTTTTTTTTTTTACAGGTACTCTAAAGTCCTGCCATTGACTGCATTGTTGTTGTTGTTGCTACGCAAGCAGGACAAAATGAATCCACTCAGTTCAGAGAAGGAAACGTTGATGGATAAAATCGAAAAGAGTTTATGGAATTTAACTGAGGACAATTTACGCTACATGTGTGAACGTTGTGGAATAGAAGGCTCCGAAGTTAGAGGTATGAATCATCGCTTATTAAGGCGTAAAATCATGGAGGAAATGTGGGACAATACGGAGGCAATGAAATCAGAGGAGCAGGGAATGTCTTGGTTACTCCATCTGAAAGAGGACATCAGGAGGATACAGGAGGATGGTAGCAGTGCACACATGAGTCCCAGCCAGTCTGATGATGATGATGATGATGATGATGATGTAGACTGCGATGAAGAATGCGACAAGGGGGACAGGGATTGGTTACCTAGCAACAGACTGACAGCAGAGCCCTTGCATCCCAGCCAATGTGATGATGAAGAATGGAACGAAGAGGGAGGAGCTAGGTTGCCTAGCAATGGACTGGAGGTGGAGTCAGCTCCAGAGAGGCACACACCAGAGGAGAGGGAGAGTTGCGTGAGTATTTCCCAGTCAGAAAGGGTTTTGTTTCTCAACAGTCTCCTTGATTCCTCAACCTCCTTTTATAAATGCATTGAAGGAGAATATCCGAGGTTCCTCCTCTTGGACTTTATCCTCCAATTTATTTTAAGAAGGCCAAGTAATCAAAGATGACAGGAATTAAGGAAAGAGCTTTGAGATCACCTTTTTTAAAGTTTACATTTTAGTCATTTAGCAGAATGCTCTTATCCAGAGCGACTTACATGAGCAATTAGAGTTAAGTGCCTTGCTTAAGGGCACATTGACAGATTTTTCACCTAGTTGGCTCAGGGATTCGAATCAGCGACCTTTCGGTTACTGGCACAACGCTCTTATCCACTAGGCTACCTTTTGAGACTTCAAAATTCCTTGACAAGTATGAGAGTGTTGCTCACCTTGATTCTTTATTTTTATGATTTCCAGGACAAGCCTCCACCACCCCCCTCCCCTCTTCCAGAGTCCACAGGTCATGCCTCTCCTGGCAGGGCCTTATTGGGCGGTCTGAAGAGGGTGTCTGTGCGGTTGGTCAACTGCAGGAAAACACTGGCGCACAGTGGCCGTATAAAACACAAGACAACACACACAGGAGAGAAATCCTACAGCTCGTCTAATGCTGAACAACACAAAACCCTCTCAGGAGACAGGCCTAGCTCCCATATCTGTGATCACTGTGGGAAGAATTTTGTCAAAGCTTCCAATCTGAAAACACACTTACTGTGTCTGTCTGGAGATAAACCATACATGTGCTCTGAATGCGGAAAGAGATTCACACAGGCCGGCAATCTTAAGAGACACCAGAGAACTCATACTGGGGAGAAACCGTTTGTTTGCCCTCATTGTGGGAAAGACTACAATGATACTGGAAACTTAAAGAAACACATGAGATCTCACACTGTTAAACAACACACAGCGACCCCCACAGTGAAACCTTACCTCTGCTCAGATTGTGGGAAGCAATTCATTGGGAAACAAAGCCTTGAATATCACCGGGAAGTTTTTCACACAGACCACCCTCACTGCTGTGGTCAATGTAAGAAGAGCTTCATAACTGCAGCAAGATTGGAATCACACATAAAAACACGACACCCGCCAAGTGATCCTCTGAAGAATCCACACGTGTGCTTGGAATGTGGAAGGGGATTCTCTGTGGCTGCCAGTCTTAAAAGACACCTGAGAATTCATTCTGAGGAGAAACCGTACGTTTGCCCTCAGTGTGGAAACAGTTACAATGATCGTGGAAATTTAAAGAAACACATCAGAACGCACACAGAAGAAAAACCTTACCACTGCTTGGTGTGCGGGATGAAGTTTCGTCATACAAAAACGTTACAACGGCATCACCAGGAGAACCACAAGGGGGAGACACTGGGTCCCATCCGCAGGCATCAAGACCCTCTTCCATGCGCCCACTGCGGGGAGAAGTTCTCTACCAAGGCTCTTCTAAAGGATCACCTACGGACCCACTCTAGCCGGGTCCACTGCTCCCAATGCGACAAGACCTTCTCCAATAAAGGTAACTTAATTGTTCATCAGAGGAAACACACTGGAGAGAGGCCTTACCTTTGCCCTCAGTGTGGGAAGAGTTTCTCTCTGGCAGGGAGTTTAAAACTTCATCTCCGGATTCATGCGGGTGAGAAGCCTTACCGCTGTACTTACTGTGACAAGAGATTCACAAGTAAGAGCCACTGCAATAGCCACATGCGAATCCACACTGGAGAGAAGCCGTACCAATGCCCTGACTGCGGGAGGAGGTTTGCTGACGGGAATGTCCTGAAAAACCACCAGCGGACCCACACAGGAGAGAAACCGTTCCAGTGCCGCATGTGCAATAAAGCCTTTGCCCAGTTGAGCAGTCTGAAGAAACATCAGGAGACACATAGTAATAATCATCCTGTGCGATAAAGCCCAGTTGAGCAGTCTGAAGAAACATCCGGAGACACAAACTCAGCCTGTCTCTGTCAGGAATCCCTATGTACCACACAATCAGTCCGTCCCAAATACTTACCAACCACGCCCCTTTGGCCGTCTCCTTTCCATATTGGCAGTTCTAGGGAGGGATTTGGGACCAGGTGACTGAAGTTACCGAAGACAAACAGCTGGAAATAGAACTCTATATAGCCGAACTTCCTCTCATTGGGGCCATCGGAAGGCATTGGATCAGGCGTGTCTTGATCTCTGGTTTTAAAGACTTGTCAGCAATCTTACCACCATGACCAGTTCAGTCTAAATGACAAATGTGGGTCTGCTGTTAGTATGAAATCCAGACCCGTTTTGTGTTAACATTCTCTATGCCATGTTTGACATATTAGAATTAGAAAAACTGGTACTGTGTACAAGGAGTGGAATGTAAGCATAAGTAGGACTGGTACCCAGGCTAGTATTTTGTATGTATAGCAAATAATATATTTTCTCTCAAACTGAAATTATGCTGCTCGGCTCCCCGTTCAAGTTGAGTTCACGTTTTAGCCTGGGAGTTTTTCTATTAACAGTTGATATTTAAATAAGTTGTCCGTTTCAAAGGGTGTTTTGAATATATGTCCGAACCCCAACTGAAGTTAATAAAAAGGGTGACAGCAATGTGTTGTTGGAGTAGAATTTTATGAGTAAGAAGGTTTATGCATAACCTAGGGTCCTAGTATATATAACCTAGGGACCTAGTATATATAACCTAGGGTCCTAGTATAACCTAGGGTCCTAGTATAACCTAGGGTCCTAGTATATATAACCTAGGGTCCTAGTATAACCTAGGGTCCTAGTATATATAACCTAGGGTCCTAGTATATATAACCTAGGGTCCTAGTATATATAACCTAGGGTCCTAGTATATATAACCTAGGGTCCTAGTATATATAACCTAGGGTCCTAGTATATATAACCTAGGGTCCTAGTATAACCTAGGGTCCTAGTATATATAACCTAGGGTCCTAGTATAACCTAGGGTCCTAGTATATATAACCTAGGGTCCTAGTATATATAACCTAGGGTCCTAGTATATATAACCTAGGGTCCTAGTATATATAACCTAGGGTCCTAGTATAACCTAGGGTCCTAGTATAACCTAGGGTCCTAGTATAACCTAGGGTCCTAGTATATATAACCTAGGGTCCTAGTATAACCTAGGGTCCTAGTATAACCTAGGGTCCTAGTATATATAACCTAGGGTCCTAGTATATATAACCTAGGGTCCTAGTATATATAACCTAGGGTCCTAGTATATATAACCTAGGGTTCTAGTATATATAACCTAGGGTCCTAGTATAACCTAGGGTCCTAGTATATATAACCTAGGGTCCTAGTATATATAACCTAGGGTCCTAGTATAACCTAGGGTCCTAGTATATATAACCTAGGGTCCTAGTATAACGGGGATGTAGTGGAACAGGTTGAGAGGGTTGAGAGTTCCTTGGTGTCCACATCACCAACGAACTGTCATGGTCCAAACACACCAAGACAGTCGTGAAGAGGGCACGACAAAACCTATTCCCCCTCAGGAGACTGAAAAGATTTGGCATGGGTCCTCAGATCCTCAAAAAGTTATACAGCTGCACCATCGAGAGCATCCTGACCGGTTGCATCACCGCCTGGTACGGCAACTGCTCGGCCTCCAACCGCAAGGCACTACAGAGGGTAGTGCGTGTACGGCCCAATACATCACTGGGGCCAAGCTTCCTGCCATCCAGGACCTCTATACCAGGCGGTGTCAGAGGAAGGCCCTCAAAATTGTCAAAGACTCCAGCCACCCTAGTCATAGACTGTTCTCTCTGCTACCGCACGGCAAGCGGTACCGGAGCACCAAGTCTAGGTCCAAAAGGCTTCTCAACAGCTTATACCCCCAAGCCATAAGACTCCTGAACAGCTAACCATGGCTACCCAGACTATTTGCACTGCCCCCCCCTCACCCCATCTTATCTTTTTACGCTGATGCTACTCTGTTAATTATTTATGCATAGTCACTTTAACTCTACCCACATGTACATATTACCTCAACTAGCCAGTGCCCCCGCACATTGACTCGGCACCGGTACCCCCTTGTATATAGCCTCCCTACTGTTATTTTATTTTACTTCTGCTCTTTTTTCCTCAACACTTAGTTGTTTTATTCTACTTTTTTATTAAAAAATAAATGCATTGTTGGTTAAGGGCTGTAAGTAAGCATTTCACGGTAATGTCTACACCTGTTGTATTCGGCGCATGTGGCAAATAACATTTGATTTGATTTTAACCAAGGGTCCAAGAATAACCTAGGGTCCTAGCATAGGGTCCAAGCATCACAAGCAAAGTGCATGTATCCTCATGCCATGACACCCACCATCTCAGATTGTTCTGAAATTGTTTCAGCAGTTAGAAACAGGTAAGATAAGCATTCCTGCAACATTTTGTTGAAATATATTTGATCTCTGATAAATTAAGCTAATTGATTGCACCCAACTTGGCCATTTTAATTTATAGGATTCATATAATAATATTCAATAAATATAATACCCAACATCCGATTTGAACCAAACTTTTTTCTACCAATGAGTAAGACATGAGGAATCCCCAAGAAAGTGTGATAAAAACCACCCGCAGACCCCCCACGCCCAACAACCAGTATACAGTATCAGTATCAACTGGTTGTTGAGCGGCTTGGAGTATTGTTTCTTCATACTATGTAATGTATCCCCAGTGGATTTGGTGATGGTTATTTTCACCTGTTCAGAGAAATTAGTCATTGAAGTTGTTTGGTTTATGTCTGTTCCTGCTATTAGGTGGAAAAATATTGAATATTAAAGGGATAGTAACTTAATACAGTTCCACAATACATTTTTTGATACTTTAGGATGATTTGGACATGAAGTGTGAAAATGCTCATATAGGTACCATTGACTTGAATTGGATTTATGCTACAAATGCTAAAAAGTTAGCATTTGAAACAGTGGCCAGTAAAACACCACTAAAGCGTGGAGTGCTGTCATATCTTGTCCATAGACTGCTAACAGCGTAAACCAATACGTCATTTTGTAATTAGGGTGAACTATCCCTTTAAAGGGGAACTGCACTCTCTATTTGGCCTCTTTTTTTGGCTTGCGCCTCAAGAAATGAGGCAGAAGCCAAACGTTGGCTTGGGAGTGTGGGTGTTTCTTGGTTGTGTCCTTGCCACCAACATCTGTCAGAACGTTGCCCGCAGCTGTTTCCCCCAGTCAATCACAGCAAACAAACCTCCTGCAGGTTGAGTTCAATAACTACAGGCGGATGTATGGTGAGATGTCGGAGGAAGCTTTGAATAGGTCAGTAGTCTACAGAGTAATATGAGAAGAATGCAATTGCTGAATTTGTAAGTGTTTTGATCACTTTTAAATGTAGTAACAGGTCCATGTAGAATAAACAACCCTTTACATAAAACCATAGAAGATATAATATAACAATGTGCACTTATCACCTTTCATTGTTATTCCCAGCTGATACAGATACAGTGTCTATCTGCATTATGTCTGGTGGTAATGGGGTTACCTTGGTAACATGTCAGAGTGGTCATACCTTCCTGTGTGGTGGTAATGGGGTTACCTTGGTAACATATCAGAGTGGTCATACCTTCCTGTCTGGTGGTAATGGGGTTACCTTGGTAACATGTCAGAGTGGTCATACCTTCCTGTCTGGTGGTAATGGGGTTACCTTGGTAACATGTCAGAGTGGTCATACCTTCCTGTGTGGTGGTAATGGGGTTACCTTGGTAACATGTCAGAGTGGCCATACCTTCCTGTGTGGTGGTAATGGGGTTACCTTGGTAACATGTCAGAGTGGTGTGGTGTATTAACATTATGACTGTTTTAGAGGAACAGAAGAGGGAATGTTTTAGTGTAACGCCACATACAACAGACAGGAAGTGTGTTGTAGACAGGGGAGACTGGTGATTGGCCAGAAGAGGGAGCCCATCTTTTTGCATTGTTTATAAGTAGGGGTAAACGAAGAAGAGAGGCAGAGCGGCCATTCTGAGGCGTCTCTCCGGGTGTCATGTCACCTGTCACTTATGCTGAAGCTTGTGATCTGAATAAACGTATGATCAAGGATTCAGTATGAGCGGACTCCTTTGTTTATCAGCAATAACTGCCACCACTCACTCGATACGACAAATGGCGCCCAACGTGGGGCTGGTCTGCACCTCTCCTTTGGTTCATTCAGTCGCCAGGCTAACTCGCTTTGAAGCATGGCCAGACAAGGGTGAGTTTTTCTTACCGCTTGGGAGCTTGTTAGATTGGATACGACTTGTGTACACTGGAGAGATGTACCATTACGACCGTGCCTCGGGTGGCGTTATTGCTGTTGACTAGGAGGCTGAAGTAAAATATTCTAAATTTGGTTGATGAAGGCTAGAATAATGGATTGGTAGTGAATAAAAGCTGGAAAACGTATGCATATTTATGGCATTGTGAATCTGGAAAGACCCCCAGCGGGGGCGACTCGCAGGAGTGGGCTACAAATCCTGGACGACGTATTAGACTTTGTCAGGTTGGTTCTGGGAACCATGAGCTGGACGATGATATTGTATGTTATGCTCATCTTATAGTTGACGGATTATTCGTGTGGGGTAACCGCTCATATAATTATCCAGAACTCAAGGCAGCATAAAGTTAGGCGGAGATATGGATAATGATGGATAATGATTTGGGCACAATGCAAGGTTACTTAGGGCGTGGTAGGCCGCAGTTAGCTAAAGGCTAAGGCTAAGGTTAATGCTAAATGGGAGTGTGTTTCATGCTACATGGTATATGGCGGCTAATGCTAAATGCTAATTGTGTTGTGTGCTACATGCTAATGTATCCTTAGAGGTCCCATTGCGATGGACTAAGCCTCTTAAAATATGTATGTGTGTGTAGAATTTAAAGTTCTACGCAAATGTGAGCTCTGTTATGTGTAATTGTGTGAGTATAAGGTATAAAATAGTGAAGCTGTAGCGTAATGCTATCGGTCTAGTGTTTGGGAATCGTATCATTGAATGCATTTGCGCATGCGTTTAATTTTATGACACTACACTGCAAAACGTGGATTTGGAGTTTATGGCACGAGATTAGGAGACGTTGGGTTCCGTACTAAACCTACACCACGAGGGTATAGTAAAACTACAAAAACGGGATTGTGGGTAACGTGTCATATTTCTGGGGGGCTGCGTGTCGCAGGGAGAGAAATAGACACAGACGAGGAAACAAAGAGAAGATATATTTTGACACGAGTATTCTAGTTTAAACGGCGGATGGTTAAAGATGAAACTTGTTTTGTGACCTATTGAATTTATACATTAAATATATGTTGACGGAGTATAATGAATTAAATTAAATGACGGATTAAAATAAAATAAAAATGTTTTTGAGCGATCTATTTAGTTCTGAGTTTAGTCTTAGAGTGAATAATGTAGAACGAAGGAATGTTGAATATGGTTGGAAATACTCAGTGATTGCATTAACTACTAAAGTCTTTTTCTGTGTATGTTCTTCTGTCATATGAGAGGAGCAATAGGACTAGACGACAGACGAGAGAGAGAGGAGATACAGGAAGTGCTGACGTGCGTCACGTGACAAGGTGTGACGCAGGCAGAGGATCAGATATCAGGCTAGTTCACAAAATCATCCCTTACAAAATATGTGATGTTATGACAATTTTGCATAGGCTTGGCAAATGATTCATTAAAAATTGCATTTTGGAGGCTATGTGCATCACTTGGGTTAATTACAGATGGGTTGGGAATCAAGGACTGACATTATTCTGTAAATTTAAGATAATTAGGTGCCTATAGAGCAAGGGGGTTTATGGGAATTGTAGTAATGGTAGGGTTACAGGCTTTGTTTTGGGATTTCTTTGAAGTTGACTAACTTACATTTGCATTTGATGGGTTGTGGTAAGATAGCCACCACTAATTGATAAATTGGTGACATAGGATATAGAAATAAAGAATTGGTTTTAAATTATTCATAATTTTTAATTGATTTTTTAATTGATTTTTTATTTTAATTAGAAATGGTTTTTGAATAAAACATTTAATTGAATTTTTTAATATTCATATTTTAGTTGATTTGATTTTGGGGGGAAAAAAATAAAAAAAGGTTTATATTAATAATTACAGGGGGGAAGCCATAGGCTATATAGTCTAAAATAAGATAATTCATAATAAAGGAATATAAAAGAGTAGTTACAATGGGGAGAAAGGACAGCAAGGCTATATGAAGGTGATTACACCGATTGATATAGTACAAAATAGTAATCCTTTAACTAAAGTAGTGTTAGAAAAACTAATGGCAGAAGTTAGTACACCTTTCTCACATACGGATTCAGCAAAATGACACCCACCTTACGAGAAGGGAGTAGAGCTTAGGGATGTTTATCCTCAGCTTCCAGTGATCATCCAGGAGGGTGATTGTTGCATTAGAGATGAAGATGAACGAATAATAGATAGAGGACAAGCAGAAACGACGATAAAGATGAATCCAAAACTCCAGAAGGAAGAAAATGAGATGTCTGGAAGAGAAGAGTGAGGTTAAAGAGGACGAGGATGATGAAGATGAGTGATTGAGAAGAGGTCATGGGTGGATATGACTCTGTGATCAGAAGGAAGTTGGCAAGAGAGGAAAGAAGAAGGATACTAGAGATTTGATCTCTGATGGAAGCAAAGATGAAGAAAGCGATGAAGATTTGGAGATTAAAGGTGCTTTATGTTCAAGAGGAGTTTGTCCTACAAGGACTGGCACAGAAGAAATAGAAGGAGATATAGACCGAGGCTTATCAGGCCTGGAGGAAGCGAGGACTTTGGGAGAGGTAAGAGAGCTAGAGGAACAGCTCGAGACGTTGAAGAGACAAGGAGAAAACCTGCTGAGAACATTTTTAATCCCAAGAATTGGAGGAGAAGAAGAATACATTGAGGCAAAGATGCTGAAGAAGATGATGGAAGATGATATTTTGAGGACAGAACTTAGAATATAGCTTTTGAAGAATCCTGATATGTCAACAGCAAGAAAGAACAGGACGAAGAAACTCTGAGAAAACTCAATCATACAACTGGTGGAGAAGAGAAGCTTTGGTTATGAAGAATCAGAGTGAACCAAATCAACAATCACGGTTACAGCTTCAACTGAACAATATCAAATGCAATTGTACCAGCCAAGGGGGGTACCAAATGTTCCATATCCACAGCCAGTTTCTGGACAGACACAGAATTGGAGAGGAAGAGGACGAGAAGAAATAGAAGGAGGAGGAAGATTTCAGCTACACTTCCAGCAACTTTCAGAAGACTGTTATAATTGTGGACAGATTGGTTACTTTACCTGTGAGTGCAACAAGTCAGGAGGAAAAAACAGAGAACATTTTTAAGGAAGATACAGGGGCAATTCAAGATCACCTGTTCTCCAGGTGAATCCTAAAGATTCTAGAGTGCCTAGAAGATCCGGAAGGGGGGTGTCAGCTGATAGCATCGATTAGAGAAGAAGAGAAAATAGCTAACAATTGAAGTAAAACCAGAGGACTATGAGAAGTGATAGTGAATAGTGTAAAAACTTATCTGTGTTCAGCCTAAAGAGGTTAAACATCTCACTATGTAAAATTAACTAATTAGGATAGGGATTTGAGGTAGTAAAACAGTTAATTACTCTTAGGGAACCAATTGATCTCTGCTATAGAACTCAAAGAGAAATCAAAATAGACATACTAATATTAGAAGATACTGTTATTGCAGTGTTGGGAAGAGATGCATTGTTTGAATTGAACTGTACAATAGGATGTACACTAAACGGCTGTTTGCTTAAAAAGATAATATCATAGGAAGGATGATAATCTGTTAGACTGCCTATTAGACAATCTGTCTAAAAAATAAAGTTAAAAGGGGTGACTGTTATTCTGTGTTGCATTCTTACACTAAGAGATTTCAGGCTAGGCTAAAAGGTGTTTAGTCGTTTGCCAAGTCTGTGTGTAAAAAAAGTCAGAAGCAGGTGGGGACTTTCCCAATCACGTATTCTAAAAATTTGGTGGTAAAGGGATTTTGTGAATAAATCAGTGGAAAAAGTTTTAAAGGATATGAGAGAAAAGATTAGATTAAAATAAGTTAGGAGAACTAGGGTTGAAGACAGTAAGCTAAGTTTCAAAGTTAGTAGTAAGAGAGAGAGAACAGTAGTGAAGGACACTTTAGAGTAGGGAGATCAAGGTAATTATAGGTGTATTTTTTATAATCAAAAGTTTGAAAGTCAGGGATTAGAGATAGGACTGAGAGTTGGGAAAAAGTGACACTAGTGGTGATAGATGGAAGTACAAGCAAAGACAACTTTTCTTTGGGGAAACTAGAAGTAACTAAGGACATTAACACTTCAGTCTATTATAACAACAGTGAGAAGCAATTTAACTCTTTCAACATTGATAGTTATTAAAGCCATAAATATATCGCATTTGATTATAAGGGAACCAATAGCTCACCAATTTTAGGGGAAAAAATACTTATTAGGGTTAGGATGGGGACGTTCCTCCCACATGGAGAGATAATTATGGAGAAGAAGTATTGTTATCAGGACCAAGAGTAGAAGCTGTGGCACCTAATCAAAGGAGGTATAGTTTGGAAGAGGGTTAGGAGTGACTGTTCACTTATGTTGCGTAATGTTACAGAGAAAGGTCAGGGAGAATATATGTGTACTTATCTAGTGCAAGCATTAGAATTTGGTCTGGTTAAGAATTATTGGTTAAAAGGCTATGTAATTCATAAAGTAACGCTTATAATGGAAGAGTTGAGGTCTGTTGTAGCCTCCACAGTCATTGAGGGAGTTCAGGAGGAGTAGATTACAGTAGCCACTCCAACAGTAGATAATACACAGAGGATAACGGGGAACTTTCGCACTAGAAGTAATTAAGGTTAATACATCAACTACTTTAATGGTAACTTTGGAAGGGATTAATGATACTGATGGCAATAAGCAAATGTCGGAAGTATGACACCGACAACAACTTTTCTGAAATTAAAGGGGGTAGCAAGACGAATAGGGTTAAAATAGGAGAACAGATAGTAGTAGAGAGAATATAGATTCATCATGGAGGTACAGGAGGAGGTCTTTGATTTTAATGACAGACAAGGAGAGGTATCTGATCAGTACCGCTCGTTAGGGAAGAGAGAAACTAAATGCATGTAGTTTGATTCTTCTGTTGTGAAAGTTAGAGATAGATGGCAGGTAGGAATCTTTGGTTCCAGCGGTCAGCTCATTCGGTAAGATCAGTGAGGAATCTTGAGGGTCCATGTCTGGTGAGAATTCCACCACCAAACATGTTAGAGACGGTCGCTCGACCTCTATCAAGTATGTGTCAATCTTATGCGTTGTCATGACTGTGGTATCAGCAACAGTCAGTAACAGATAAAATAATGTCATTGTCAAAACATTTGTTTAAGCCTAGGGTTAGGTGTTATTAGGTTAAGTGAATTAACTTGTGTGAAGTTGTTGGATGGTAAAGTAAAATCAGGTAACAGCGTAACTGAAGCATTTGAGGTGTAACCATTGAGGGCTAAAAGTTGTTTTTGTTCTAATAAAACATATGAGGTAAGGGGTATGTTTATGGGAATATCAGATTGTGATGTTATATGATAACTTTGGGTATGTATGACCTTAAGGGTAGTAATGAGAAATATGTTACTTTTTATGTACCAGGTAGTAAGAACAGCAGGACTTTGATGGTTAAAAGATTAGCTTTTGCCTGACAATGTGACTATGGGGAATTTTAGAGATATTTGGAGGGTTTGTGGTGATAAAGCGTATATATTCTTACCCTATGGAGGGATAGGATTTTGTTACATGTCAACGTTGAAGCTTCCATATGAGGTTTCTACCATTATAAGAGGGGTAGCACTGGACACAGAAATCTGAAGCTATATTTGAAATTGATGAAAAGAGACATGGCTACATGTCATAGTCTTCAAGTCTATCATTGAAGGATAAATCTAAGGGGAGAAGGGGGACTTTTCCATGGTATGGTGTAACATTTGGGAAGATCATATTGATAATATTAGGTATACTTTGAGTCCAGATAGTTCAGATAGTTATATATGCATTGAAGAATATAAGGGATGCGTTTGGGAGATCTGAGAAGACTTGGTTGCAAGATCAGGTAGGCCAGTAGGGGCAGTGATGGGTTACATTTTAATGGCAGCTTTGATAACACTGTGTGATGTTTCTAATATGTTACTGACCTTTGAGAAATCTATGATATTGAGATAGGTTGGAGAGTGATGCCTGGAGACAACACTCAGATGCCGGTGTTGACTGTTCCTGATCTGGAGGAAGATGGACAAATAGACCTGAATGGATAAATATCATTTTTGATGTTTTGATCATTTTTCCCCAAAAATTTTTTTTCCAATATTAGTGTGATTTGTAGTATGATTTATGAATCAAAGGGGGGAATGGGTTTATGTGATTCATACATCATTTATATATCATTTTTATATTCTTAGTTGATATTGATGTTTAATTTGAAAGTGTTGTTTTGCAAAAGATACTGTTTGGTTTTTCCTTTTCTTCCAGAAGCATTTGGGGAACATATGGAGATTGAAATACTCAAACAACGACAATATGAAGGGACAATATGACTGGAGGAGATGAAACAAGGAGGGTGTGGCTGATTCCATCATCAACAAATCCATTGGAAGAGGAGACTACGGGGAGATGAAGTGTAGGGACTACATTCCAGTGTCTGCAATGAAATATAGACATGTGTAATACATAATTTGTGTAATAGCCTTAGGGATTAATTTTTGTAGAAGGATATTTGATGTTATTGAATACATGTGAGGATCTTAGATGTTTTTGTTTATTTCGGTGATGTTTAGGGACAGGGAATTTAGGCAGGGAGAGGTTCACTGTAGGGTCCAATGGGTTGACCAGCCTTAGAGTGGATGTTTTTGGATAGGATTTTGTTTGCAGGGGCTTACATGTGTATTTAATTGCATCATAGTTTCAAATGCATTTACATTGTTTATGAGGTTATCTGGAGTACCGAGGTGGTTGCCTGGGGCAGAGGGACCGTGAGAGAATTTTACTGTCTTGATTGATGGATGGAAGGTTGCCGGACAGTTTTTCGCTCTTACACTCCATAAAGATTTGTTCATATGTCATAGTAATGTATTCACACTTCATAAACAGTTGTTCATATTTCATAGAAAGGTATTTACACTCTAGAGGAGAATGTTTTTTGGTTCAATGTTAAAGATACTCAATAGGATAAATTGTTACTAGTCATAATCCTATTCTGTTTGTTGTCGAGACTTTTAATTTGTCTCGAAGGGGGGAATATGTGGTGTATTAACATTATGACTGTTTTAGAGGAACAGAAGAGGGAATGTTTTAGTGTAACGCCACATACAACAGACAGGAAGTGTGTTGTAGACAGGGGAGACTGGTGATTGGCCAGAAGAGGGAGCCCATCTTTTTGCATTGTTTATAAGTAGGGGTAAACGAAGAAGAGAGGCAGAGCGGCCATTCTGAGGCGTCTCTCCGGGTGTCATGTCACCTGTCACTTATGCTGAAGCTTGTGATCTGAATAAACGTATGATCAAGGATTCAGTATGAGCGGACTCCTTTGTTTATCAGCAATAACTGCCACCACTCACTCGATACGACAGTGGTCATACCTTCCTGTGTGGTGTTCCGTATACAACAGGAGTTCTCTGATCCTGGTGCAGAATACACAGGATTTCTCCTTCCCCATATTGACTGATATCATTCAATTCAATAATTTAAAAAGACAATACAACGGAAAGTTGTCTAGTAAAATATGAATGCCGAGTGCCAGGTCTCATCTTCATTCATAGATGTCAGTATATCAAGCCTGTCTGTCAGTCAGGACTCCATCACATCATCTCGCAAGTCTCCAAGTACTGGCTCCATAGATTGTGAACACATACATACAGTCACTGTTCTATTACCAATGGCAGTTAGGATAGGTGGTATCTGACAAACAAACCAGTGGCGGTCGGTGCCGTTTAAGATGGGGGAGGGTGATTTTTATTTTTATGAGCTCAATGTAACATCGATAGGTTTAGGCTACTACATGATACTCTAATTTTCCCTGTACCCATCATGAGGTTGCTACAACCTAGCCTACTAATAAAAGTTTACAACGAGAGAATTTTGAGTAATCAAGGTGACAGATAGTGACACATTCAATACCACCTTGCGCACTCTTGCCTGCATCTAGCTGATTTAGGGGAGTAATCATTAGTCCAACAGTTGCAAATGTGAATTTCTATTGGACAAATTCAGGTATCCCCGTTTCATTTGCTTCCATTTAAGAAACATTTTCGGCGGAATGAACACACCCCTGATCACACGCAAACAAAGTTCACTTTCATAGCAGCCACTTAAAAACAGAACGATCACTTTGCTCGTTGTATATAGAATTCCTTCTCGCAACTATCTACGCGCTCTCCTCCTCTCACCTTTTCCCTTCGCTTGTGGACTTCAGTGCACAACACATCAGCTGTCTGTGACCAGGCGAAGAAACCTTTTCCAAGCCAAACCTATGACATCGTTGTCATGTCATAGTCACCATAGCTACTAGAACTAATGTGTTAGTAAACCTGCTTAGCTACAATCATGCAGTACAGTGTACAGTCAGAAAGCAGTTTAGCAGTTACACCGGTGGCAACAAATTAATAAAACCAAAAAGCTTACCTTGACTTGGAAGTGTTCCAGTGTTGGATAGCCATAGCCAGCTAGCTAACATAGCATCCCTCTATGTTTGTGCCGGGTGTTTGAGTAGGCTAAACTAGCTAGCTGCATTCTCTAGCTAAGTGAACGTTTTAAAAAATACAACCAGATATAGCTAGCCCTCTCTCTCTCACTCGCTTCTACTTAATTTTGGAAGAAATTAATTTGTTAAAAACTGTTCAGCTATTGTCTTTCACTCTCTTTGAGTCGACTACACACCACATTGTATGCACTGCAGTGCTAGCTAGCTGTAGCTTATGCTTTCAGTACTAGATTAATTCTCTGATATTTTGATTGGGTGGACAACATGTCAGTTCATGCTGCAAGAGCTCTGATAGGTTGGAGGACGTCCTCTGGAAGTTGTCATAATTACTGTGTAAGTCAATGGAAGGGGGTGAGAACCATGAGCCTCCTAGGTTTTATATTGAAGTCAATAGCTGCATTTCAAACTCAAAGTAGACAGCCCTCGGCCCTAAACCCTCAGCCCTTGAATGACGTTTTACATCGTCACATCCGAGTGTACCTTAAAAGTCCCTTGCCCAAGCGAGGGAGAGTGATGATCGGAGAGGCAACGTCCTTGGTGGAAAGTTGAGCTTAAAAACAACCAACCTAAAGCTATTAATGTACCTAGTAAGCTAACGTAGCTAGCTACAGTTACCCATAGCTGGCTAGCTAGTTTTATAGTTTGGTAATTTATTCCAATACATTTCAGAATTTCAAGAAAATATTATGAATCTAGCTACATTTTATATGCTCCTCACTACGAGACTAAGCCAGTTTGCCAATGCTAAAATCAATGTCGTTTATATGTATTTTTTAGCAAGCTAGCTTCATATTTTTTCTGACATGCCGAAAATGCAGCCTTGTTGATTAAATTTGACACTTAGCGGCCACTGGAGTCTAACATGTGACTACAGTTTGCATTGAATTGTGGGTCACATCAACCCCGCAAGTGACCAAAGTTCTTCACTCGCTCCCTCGAGCTAAATTGAGGGCCGAGGGGGAAAAGTTTGTGAATTGGACCTCCACTTAAGATGGTAATCAAACTGCATCCGGTTTCAACAGGGATTCACCCGAGGGAAAGTGGCTAGTGCAAGGGCTGAGGGGATAAAAATAACGTGTTTGGACTGCAGCCAATGTACCCAGAGGAGGACAGAAGCTAGCTGTCCTCCGGCTACACCATAGTGCTGCTGAGGCTACTGCAGACCTTCATTGCGAAACAGTGTGTTTTAATCAATTATTTGGTGACTTTTGGCTGACTTGCGGTATCTCTGTGGCTCTAAATCAGTAGTTGTTTAGTAAACTGTTGAAAACATTAACTTGACTGTAAGTCATGTAGGCCTAACTGTTTGTTACATGCAGTATTTGCTTTGTGGACTTCACCGGACAGATGTTGCTCTCCTGTTTTGTGATGACACAAACAAATGTGTAGTTGAATTTATGCTGAACAAAAATATAAATGCAACATGTAAAGTGTTGGTCTCATGTTTCATGAGCTGAAATAAAAGATCCCAGAAATGTTCCATATGCACAAAAAGCGTATATTTCTCTCAAATGTTGTGCACAAATTTGTTTACATCCCTGTTAGTGAGCATTTGTCCTTTGCTAATATAATCCATCCACCTGACAGGTGTGGCATATCAAGAAGCTGATTGAACAGCATGATCATTACACAGGTGCACCTTGTGCTGGGCACAATTACATTGCCTATTTATACAATTTATCTTCTTAAAATATGATTTCAAACCTTAACCACTCTGCTAACCTTATGCCTAACCTTAAATTAAGACCAAAAAACTCATTTTTGTTTTCATACATTTTTACAATAGACAGTTTTGACTTCGTGGCTGAGGTAACTAATGAAAACCCAGATATAGATGGTAGCTACAAATCATTCCAAGCAAACAGTTTGAAGCACACATATTCAACTTCCACCCTCCTCCAAAAAATATACCAAATCGTTTATTTCATTTTCGCGCCACGGGTAGAGTGAGGCTGCAGTAGCCTACAGCCGTTATACTTTTTAGTTCTTGGCTACTTTTCAAATCAAATCAAATCAAATCAAATTTTATTGGTCATATGCGCCGAATACAACAGGTGCAGACATTACAGTGAAATGCTTACTTACAGCCCTTAACCAAAAGTGCATTTATTTTAAACAAAAAAAAGTAAGAATAAAACAACAACAAAAAAATGTTGAGAAAAAAAGAGCAGAAGTAAAATAAAGTGACAGTAGGAAGGCTATATATACAGGGGGGTACCGTTGCAGAGTCAATGTGCGGGGGCACCGGCTAGTTGAGGTAGTTGAGGTAATATGTACATGTGGGTAGAGTTAAAGTGACTATGCATAAATACTTAACAGAGTAGCAGCAGCGTAAAAAGGATGGGGTGGGGGGGGCCGTGCAAATAGTCCGGGTAGCCATGATTAGCTGTTCAGGAGTCTTATGGCTTGGGGTATAAGCTGTTGAGAAGTCTTTGACCTAGACTTGGCACTCCGGTACCGCTTGCCGTGCGGTAGCAGAGAGAACAGTCTATGACTAGGGTGGCTGGAGTCTTTGACAATTTTGAGGGCCTTCCTCTGACACCGCCTGAGTATAGAGGTCCTGGATGACAGGAAGCTTTGCCCCAGTGATGTACTGGGCCGTACGCACTACCCTCTGTAGTGCCTTGCGGTCGGAGGCCAAGCAGTTGCCATACCAGGCGGTGATGCAACCAGTCAGGATGCTCTCGATGGTGCAGCTGTAGAATTTTTTGAGGATCTGAGGACCCATGCCAAATCTTTTTAGTCTCCTGAGGGGGAATAGGCTTTGTCGTGCCCTCTTCACGACTGTCTTGGTGTGTTTGGACCATGATAGTTCGTTGGTGATGTGGACACCAAGGAACTTGAAGCTCTCAACCTGTTCCACTGGTTTATTTCCAATGATACATAAAACGTTGCTTCAACACAAGACCTGAACATGTTTCTGACTTGCCAGTTTTTGTCTCTCAAATACATCTTTAAGTTTGTTGGTTGGGTAGCTAGCTCATTTTTGCCATATTAGGGACAGATCGAAATTTACTGGGGGTGAGGGGCTGGTCCAACTAAAAGTGTCATAAAAAAAATGTACCTCCTCCCCAAAGTTAAACATATTTTCACATTACCCTCCCCTTGTACTGTTAAATAAATTGAACACCCTCCCCCCTCATAGAATTAACTCAAAATAATCCCCACAGCATGGTGCTGCCACCACCATGCTTCACTGTAGGAATGGTGCCAGGTTTCCTGCAGACGTGACGCTTGGCATTCAGGGCAAAGAGTTCAATCTTGGTTTCATCAGACCAGAGAATCTTATTTCTCATGGTGTGAGAGTCCTTTAGGTACCTTTTGGCAAACTCCATGCAGGCTGTCATGTGCCTTTTATTGAGGAGTGGCTTCCATCTGGCCACTCTACCATAAAGGCCTGATTGGTGGAGTGCTGCAGAGATGGTTGTCCTTCTGGAAGGTTCTCTTATCTCCACAGAGGAACTCTGGAGCTCTGTCCGAGTGACCATCAGGTTCTTGGTCACCTCCCTGACCAAGGCCCTTCTCCCCCGATTGATCAGTTTGGCCGGGCGGCCAGCTCTAAGAAGAGTTTTGGTGGTTCCAAACGTCTTCCATTTAAGAATGATGGAGGCCACTGTGTTCTTGGGGACCTTCAATGCTGCAACAATTTTTTGGTACCCTTCCCCAGATCTGTGCCTCGACACAATCCTGTCTCGGAGCTCCAAGGACAATTCCTTCGACCTCATGGCTTGGTTTTTGCTCTGGCATGCACTGTCAACTGTGGGACCTTATGTAGACAGGAGTGTGCCTTTCCAAATCATATCCAATCAATTGAATTTACCACAGGTGGACTCCAATCAAGTTGTAGAAACATCTCAAGGATGATCAATGGAAACAGGATGCACCTGAGCTCAATTTCAAGTCTTATAGCAAAGGGTCTGAATATTTATGTAAATAAGGTATTTCTGTTTTTTATTTTTAATACATTTGCAAAAATGTAAAAAATAAAAAACTGTTTTCACCCTATCATTTTGGGGTATTGTGTGTAGATTGGTGAGGGAAACAAATATTTAATCAATTTTAGAATAAGGCTGTAACGTAACAAAATGTGGAAAAAGTCAAGGGGTCTGAATACTTTCCGAATGCACTGTACATATACAATTACATAGATATAGACCCATTACAGAGATAGAGATGAAAAAATTCTCAACCTCCAGATAAGTACAAGGGGGGAGTTTAAGTACAATTCTTACAAGCTTGGGGCTGCTGGTGAACCATGTGCAGGCATAATCAAAGTGACACTGGACTAACGCACTTGCCAGAGTCTTTAGGGTGTCTATAGCCAGGCTTCCATCCAATTGGCGACAGATTTTCATGTGAATATTCTAAAATCCTTCCTAGTTTGTTTTAGGAAAATTTGGCAGCGGACAACACGACAGGGAAGATTTTAATTTACCGGTTATTTGATAAATTTTATGGACATCCATATGCATTCAGATCCAACCTGGCACAGCCAGTGCCATCAATAAACGAGGGATGTTGGCCAGATTAGCCACATTTACGTGTCCTTAAAAACACTTTCCTATTGTTTTAGGCTACTTTTCTAAAACAATCATTGTCCACCTCACGGTTCAGCTGTCAGATATTTCAGCACTAAATGTATCAGGGCATTGCATGCAAAGGTCTATAGGCTTAGGTGTCTACTGTATGATATATATGTGGACACTACCTTCCCCAATGAATAGTAATGTTTGGTGGAGGAGGAATAATGGTCTGGGTCTGTTTTTCATTGTTCGGGCGAGGCCCCTTAGTTCCAGTGAAGGGAAATCTTAACGCTACAGCATACAATGGCATTCTAGACGATCCTGTGCTTCCAATTTTGTGGCAACAGTTTGGGAAGGCCCTTTCCTATTTCAGCATGACAATGCTCCCGTCCACAAAGCGAAGTCCATACAGAAATGGTTTGTCCCCATGAGGGAAAATGTTCCTTGTTTTACTATTGAGGACTTTTGGGAATGTTAGATCCCCACAAGGATAGAAGAACCAATCCACACACACACACACACACACACACACACACACACACACACTGAAATCAGTACCATGGACAGCCACATGATATTTAGCAACAATGATTGGACTAAAATGTTTTTTGGTATCGTAAAGTTTGTTTTCACTGTATTAAACTAAGCATATGTAGCCTAGTTGATTTGATGATGTTGAAATGTTGAAGTTGAAATGGTGCAGGAATAGCGGAGGGAGGCAGCTCCTGTTGTCTTTTGGCTGACTTGGGAGGCAGCTCCTGTTGTCTTTTGGCTGACTTGGGAGGCAGTGCTCCTGTTGTCTTTTGGCTGACTTGCGGTATCTCTGTGGTTCTAAATCAGTAGTTGTTTAGTAAACTGTTGAAAACATTAACTTGACTGTAAGTCATGTAGGCCTAACTGTTTGTTACATGCAGTATTTGCTTTGTGGACTTCACCGGACAGATGTTGCTCTCCTGTTTTGTGATGACACAAACAAATGTGTAGTTGAATTTATGTTGAACAAAAATATAAATGCAACATGTAAAGTGTTGGTCTCATGTTTCATGAGCTGAAATAAAAGATCCCAGAAATGTTCCATACGCACAAAAAGCGTATATTTCTCTCAAATGTTGTGCACAAATTTGTTTACATCCCTGTTAGTGAGCATTTGTCCTTTGCTAATATAATCCATCCACCTGACAGGTGTGGCATATCAAGAAGCTGATTGAACAGCATGATCATTACACAGGTGCACCTTGTGCTGGGCACAATAAAAGGCCACTCTAAAATGTGCAGTTTTGTCACACAACACAATGCCACAGATGTATCAAGTTTAGAGGAAGCGTGCAATTGGCATGCTGACTGCAGGAATGTCCACCAGAGCTGTTGCCAGAGAATTGAATGTTCATTTCTCTACCATAAGCCATACAATATTCAAAAAATATGCAACAATATCAATATTCAAATCAAAAAAAGCAGTAGCAACAATATTGCAGAACATAATAAACCTAATCTGGATAGGAGCCAGTCAAACTACTGTATTCCCAGACCAGTGATTCACAATATGGGCAATAGCAACAGCTCCCCCTATTGGTCTGATAAGGACATTGTGGTCCTCTGTAGCTCAATTGGTAGAGCACGGCGCTTGTAACGCCAGGGTAGTGGGTTCGATCCCCGGGACCACCCATACGTAAAAATGTATGCACACTTACAAGTCGCTTTGGATAAAAGTCTGCTAAATGGCATATTATTATTATTATTATTATTGAAGAGGCTCCCATTTTTAGATCCAATGTCGTTTTACAGAATTTGGCAGTATGTCCAACACAGGAGGCTGCTGAGGGGAGAACGGCTCATAATAATGTCCGGAACGGCTCCAGCCATTACCACGAACCCGTTCTCCCCAATTAAGGTGCCACCAACCTCCTGTGATGTCCAACCAGCCTCAAGACCGCAGACCTGTGTAACCAAGCCAGCCAAGGACCTTCACATCCGGCTTCTTCACCTGCGGGATTGTCTGAGACCAGCCACCTGGACAGCTGATGAAACTGAGGAGTATTTCTGTCTGTAATAAAGCCCTTTTGTGGGGAGAAACTCATTCTGATTGGCTGTGCCTGGCTCCCCAGTGGGTGGGTCTACGCCCTCCCAGGCCCACCCATGGCTGCGCCCCTGCCCAGTCATGTGAAATCCAAAGATTAGGTCCTAATGAATTTATTTCAATTGCTTGATTTTCTTATATGAACTGTAACTCAGTAAAATCTTTGAAATTGTTGCATGTTGCTTTTTATATTTTGCTCAGTATATTTAGCCACTGTGTGACTGTTGTCTTTTTGTCGTCTCGGCCTTATTGTATTGTCACGGTGGCATATGAACGAATGGGTTGTAGAGCAAACAACGCAATTATCACAACATAGGTTGTAATATGGCTTTTTTTTACTGGCCCCAGTGATTTTACCCACTCACCTCTCTACTGCTTTAAGAGCCGCGAAATGAGCAGCGACGCTCGTCTGGGTGTAAACTCTGTGGATTTGGAAAGTAGAAGTGCTCCTGAATAGAATGGACAGCCCTTACTGAGACACAACGTACAATGATGTACAGTCCAATAAATTATAGGAGTACACACACACAAAAAAAACATTGTTGACCATTTTAATTGTGCACCTTTTCCATCATTTTCTCCCAGATTATTGATTTACAAAGTATACAGGACGGGACTCTTATTCTGAAAGATTCCAAAAATCGTGACACGGAAGTGCTTAGTTATTCCAGAGCAATTAGAGAATGAGGAGATAAGAATCTCAGTGGGATATGAATGTCGACCAACATATGGTGGTGTAAAATACTTAAGTAAAAATACTTTAAAGTACTACTTAAGTCGTTTTTTGGGGTGTCTGTACTTTACTTTACTATTTATATTTTACTCCCGAGTGGCGCAGCTCGGTCTAAGGCACTGCATCTCAGTTCTTGAGGCGTCACCCTGGTTCGATTCCAGGCTGTATCAGAACCGGCTGTGATTGGGAGTCCCTATGGCTGCGCACAATTGGCCCAGTGTCTTCCGGGTTCGGCCGGTGTAGGCCGTCATTGTAAATAAGAATTTGTTCTTAACTGACTTGCCTAGTTAAATAAAGGTAAAATAAAAAAAATATATTTCGACAAGTTATTTTTTTTAACTAAACTACCTTCCTAAAGAAAATAATGTACTTTTTACTCTGACACGCAAAAGTACTTGTTACATTTTGAATGCTTAGCAGGACAGGAAAATTGTCCAATTCATGCACTTATCAAGAGAAAGTCCCTGGTCATCCCTACTGCATCTGATCTGGCGGACTCACTAAACACAGATGCTTTGTTTGTAAATTATGTCTGAGTGTTGGAGTGTGCCCCTGGCTATCCGTACATTTAAAAAACAAGAAAATCGTGCTGTCTGGTTTGCTTAATATAAGAAATTTGAAATTATTTACACTTTTGATACTTAAGTATATTTTAGCAATTACATTTTAGTCATTTAGCAGACGCTCTTATCCAGAGCGACTTACAGTTAGTGAATGCATACATTTATTTATTTTTCCATACTGGCCCCCCGTGGGAAACGAACCCACATCCCTGCCGGCCAAACCCTCCCCTACATTGGACGACGCTGGACCAATTGTGCGCCGCCCGTGAGTCTCCCCGGTCGCGGCCGTCTGAGACAGAGCCTGTACTCGAACCAGGATCTCTAGTGGCACAGCTAGCACTGCGATGCTGTGCCTTAGCCACTGCGCCACTTAAGTATGTTTAAAACCAAATACTTTTAGATTTTTACTCAAGTAGTATTTTACTGGGTGACTTTCACTTTTACTTGAGTCATTTTCTATTAAGTTATCTTTACTTTTACTCAAGTATGACATTTGGGTACTTCTTCCACCACTGCCAATATGAATGTCGACCAATTGCGTTCACGTTGTCATGCTGCGTCACGTAATTGTAAAACTAATCGGCACGCAATCCCTTCTAAAAGTCAGGGTATGAGTCGAGAAACCTGCCTATTTTCCTCAATAGTACGTAATGTCACGATTTCAAAGCTATACGATATTACAGAGAACAAGTTAATTATCCCATACCCCGATAAAAATGTTTAATGTTGTACTTCTTGTTCACGTAATTCATGCTAATGTTGGGTTTTTGAGCTAGCGCCCAATGGACTGCCGTTTACTTCTTGAAGGAGTGAGTTCCTTGTCCCAGAATCACCCAGAATGCACCGCGCGGCCCATTGACGAAGCATGGGCAACGTACACAATGTGCCTTAATACGATTCCATTGGAGTTTACCATCTCCATAAAGGTATCTCTGGTTACTCTTGCCCGCTTCACAACGGTATCAATACCACAGGTCAATACCAAAGATGGTGGACGCCATTCTTCTTTGATTGAGGCAAGAATGGGAAAATGTTGGAATATAGCTGGTCGGTAAAGCATTAGGTGTCGGGGTTGTTCAAACGATGTAGTTACCTAGTCGTTAGGTTGCATAACTGTTAGTTACTGTTATATACCTGCTCTTCAGACTGCTACTTTTTTCAGTTTGGTAGCTAGCTGCTTAATAGCTCCTGCTAACTAATTTGAAGCTCTGCTCAATCATAGTCAATACAGGAATAAAACGACTATTGTTTTCTGTATGGTAAGAACAGGCAGAGCGACTGTACATATAATGAATGAGCTGTTGTACCTAATGTTCGTGTTATGTTATTTAGCAAGTTTGCTTCCAAAATTCCAAATTTGAACCTTCAAAATAAAAGTTCTCATTTTGGGAACCTTTCAATTTAATTATAATGTTGAAACATTTTTACTTATTTTAATGATCACTATATTGTTCTATTATATTGTTCTATTAAGTAAAAATGAAATAGTGACAGTAAAATAGAGAATATTTAAACATTTGATGGACTTGACAAAAATAGAATGTCACTTCATATTTGACGGTACAAATCCCTATTAGGACGGGATTAGTTTTACTGGGGATCACCTAGACAAGTTGAAATATCTGCACGCCTAGAACAGCCTCCAGGCTTCCATCATAAGGGTCAATTTGAATGAGACAAAAACATATTACAGGGGGCAGTTTGGTCAAACTAATCCCGTTCGACTCGTCCTTTACACTATGTCTTCCTGTTTACACAGGTGACCTCACAAGGGATTCCACTGTTCTGGTGACAGGAAGAAGATCTGGTGTTGTTTCTGACCCTGGAATAACTTGTCTTGGCCGGAGACTCGCAAAGCAGCACCTACCTAAAGTTCCCAGTGTGGAGGGAGATATAGGAGACCTGTGAATACACAGGAGAGAGACACCTCACACTAGTGACAGCTCCGTTCAATAACAAGTTGTTATTTTAATTGTATTATTTAGAAAGAAACATTCTAACTGCTGAGACAAAATGAGTTCTGAGAAGGGAAACGTTGATGGATGAAATCGAAAAGAGTTTATGGAATTTAACTGAGGACAATTTACGTTACCTGTGTGAACGTCATGGTCAAGATGGCAAAGACGGCCCGAAATTAAAGGGAATGAATCATCGCTTATTACGGGCGTAAAATCATGGAGGAAATGTGGGACAATACGGATTCAATGAAATCAGAGGAGCAGGGAATGTCTTGGTTACTCCAACTGAAAGAGGACATCAGGAGGATACTGGAGGATGCTAGCGGTGCACTAATGAGTCCCAGCCAAGCCGATGATGCTGAAGACTGCGACGAAGAATGGAACGAAGAGGGAGGAGTTAGGTTGCCTAGCAACAGACTGGAGGCGGAGTCATCTCCAGAGAGGCACACCCCCAGAGCAGAGGGAGAGTGGTGTGAGTACTTCCCAGTCAGAAAGTGTATTTCGCAAACCACACTTGTGCTCTACATGCGGTAAGGGATTCAAAATGTCCGGCTGTCTTAAGAGACACCTGAGAACTCATACTGGGGAGAAACCGTATCGTCTGCCCTCGTTGTGGGAAGGCTTGGAGTGATTCTGGAAACTTAAGGAGACACATGAGAAAAACTCACCCAGGAGAAGAGATGGTTGTTAAGAGGCTCGCCAATCAGAGGAGCAACCCTACAGGAAATGTGGAGGAAATTAATGTGGATTCAATGAAATGGGAGGAGCAGGGAACGTCTTGGTCACTCCAACCGAAAGAGGACATTAGAGGGATACAGGAGGATGGTAGCGGTGCACCCGTGAGTCCCAGCCAGGCTGATGATGATGATGTGGACTGCAACGTTGAGGACAGGGATTGGTTGCCTAGCATCGGACTGAAGGCGGAGCCCATGAGTCCCAGCCAATCCGATGATGGTGATGACGCTGCAGACTGCAAAGAAGAATGGAACGAAGAGGGAGGCGCTAGTTTGCCTAGCAACAGATTGGAGGCGGAGTCAGCTCCAGAGAGGCACACAGCAGAAAAGAGGGAGAGTGGCGTGAGTACTTTTCAGTCAGTATGTATTTGGTTTCTCCACAGTCTTCCCTTGATTCCTCTCATTCTTGATTCCTCGACCTCCTTCTACAAATGCATTGGGAGGAGAATAACTGAGGCTCCACGTCTTGGTCTTTCTCCTCCAATGCATTTTGAGGAGGCGGCAGAGTAATCGAGGATGAGAGGAATCAAGGAAAGACTTTTGAAACTTCAAACTTCCTTATTAGGTAGGAGAGTGTTTCCCTCTAGGGATTTATTCCTTGATAGCTAGGAGAGCGTTTCCCACTTTAGGGATTTATTCCTTGATAGGTAGGAGAGCGTTTCCCACTCTAGGGATTTATTCCTTGATAGGTAGGAGAGCGTTTCACTCTAGGGATTTATTCCTTGCTAGGTAGGAGAGCATTTCTCGCTAGGGATTTTTCTGGATCAAAATGGGGTTTAGGTGGTGGGCGTGGCATAGGGGGTGTGTCAATGGGGGCGTGTCAATGGGCGCTGCATGGGGGCGTGTCAATGGTCGGCCCATCGGCGCAATTGAATTTTGGACAACATTTTAGAGGCCCCCATCTTGGTGGTGTAGAGAATTCTTAGCATTTTTAAGGAAATGTTCTGCAACTCTACAAATTTCTCCATGGAGCTGAGCGATATATTAACACATTTGTAAAGCAAATTTCCTGTGTTTCTATGTATTCTGCCACGGACCTGAGAGAAGATGTTGCAGTTTAAAGCTAATTTCCTTGAATTCTATGCATTCGTCCATAGTTAAGTTATTTTGCTCAAACATAATAGCAAAATCAATACTGCTAAATTAATTGTTTTTGGCATTGTTTATTCTCCCTGACTGTCTAGCTTTTATTTTGATGATTATTCGTTTTCAAAGATGATATTATTTAAAATGTATCGCTCCATTATCTTTTCTCCATGTATATTTTTCTGATTTCCAGGACAAGCCTCCCCGGCCCCCCTCCAGCCTCCCAGAGTCCCCGGGTCCTGCCTCTCCCAGTAGTGCCTTACTGTGGGGTCTGAAGACGGTGTCTGTGCGGCTGGTCGACTGCAGGAAAACACCGGGGCAGAGTGGCCATATAATACACAAGACAACACAGACAGGAGAGAAACCCCACAGCTCGTCTAATGCTGGACAACACAAAACCCTCTCAGGAGACAGGCCTAGCTCCCATATCTGTGATCACTGTGGGAAGAATTTTGTCACAGCTACCAATCTGAAAACACATTTACTGTATCTGACTGGAGAGAAACCACACGTGTGCTCTGAATGCGGAAAGAGATTCACACAGGCCGGCTGTCTTAAGAGACACCTGAGAACTCATACGGGGGAGAAACCGTACGTCTGCCCTCGTTGTGGGAAGGCTTGGAGTGATTCTGGAAACTTAAAGAGACACATGAGAAGTCATACTGTTAAACAACACACAGTTAAACCTCACCACTGCTTGGATTGTGGGAAGCAATTCATTGTAAAATCAAGCCTTAAACATCACCGGCTTGTTTTTCATACAGACCACCCTCACCGCTGTGGTCAATGTAAGAAGAGCTTCATAACTGCAGAAAGACTGGAATCACACATAAAGACACAACACCCGCCAAATGATCCTCTGAAGAACCCACATGTGTGCTCTGAATGTGGAAAGGGATTCCATCAGGCCGGCTGTCTTAAGAGACACCTGAGAACTCATACAGGGGAGAAACCCTACATCTGCCCTCTTTGTGGGAAGGCTTGGAGTGATTCTGGAAACTTAAGGAGACACATGAAAAGAACTCACCCACCACACAATCAGATAATCCCTAATCCCTACCCACATCAGACTCAATTGTAACCTGGTTTTAAAACCTGTCCAATCCCTTATAGATCTGTTTACTACTTCAAGGAAAGAAGATGGGAAGGATGTGTTTTTTTTAGGGGGTATAATTGATGTTTTTAATTGAGACAGGTTAGAAGTAGAGGGGGGAGACAGATGAGGAGGGAAGACAGTGAAGAGTTGATGCAGGGATTGAACCCTGGTCTCCAGTGGGGAGGCTGAGGCGTACATAGAGCATCCAGCTGTGTTACCACAAGACCACAGGCTATGCACAGAAGGGAACATGTCTAAAGTATTGGAACACTGCCCAACTAGCACCCTATGCTCTATATAGTGCACTACTTTTGACCTTGCACGGCCCAATGGCGTGCACTCTACAGGGAACGGGGTGCCTTTTGGGACTCAGCACATCCCAAACCCCTACCTACCACGTACCCTTGCTTGGCCCTCACTAGGGCTGTGGCGGTCATGACATTTTGTCAGCAGGTGATTGTCAAGCAAATAACTGCCGGTCTCATGGTAATTTACCGTTAATTAACATAAACATGTTTAGCATCTCCCGATGCTCCTGAGTGGCGCAGCGGTCTAAGGCACTGCATCTCAGTGCTTGAGGCGTCACTACAGACCGAGTGGCTCAGCGGTCTAAGGCACTGCATCTCAGCGGTCTAAGGCACTGTATCTCAGTGCTTGAGGCGTCACTACAGACCCCTGGTTCGATTCCAGGCTGTATCACAACCGGCCGTGATTGGGAGTCCCATAGGGCGGCGCACAATTGGCCCAGCGTAGTCCGGGTTTGGCCGTGTAGGCCGTCATTGTAAATAAGAATTTGTTCTTAACTGACTTGCCTAGTTAAATATAGGTAAAATAAATAAATACAAAATCTCCTGGCTTCCACGCATAGCCTAAAATCCACTGACGCAGACCTTTTGGAACGTCTACAGTGTAATACATTAATTTAATATAGCCTACAACATCACAATAAATCCATTATTTATTTTAGACAGTTCTAAAGAAACACGATATGAAGAAAATGTAGTCTATTTCAGAAGAACAGAATAGCATACTCTGAGTTGTCCTTATGTTAGGCCCTGATCTGGCTATGCCATATGGCTGTGGGCTACACTAGTTCATTTAGCAGACAAGATTTGCTTAGAATTCCATGGCATTATTTTTTTAAATTATTTTATAGTATGACGAATACAGTTGAACACAGCTTAATAAAATAGAAAGGATATTTTCTACAAATGATTTCAAAGGAAGTGCTCACATGCGGCTATTCTGTGTTAAGCGGTTAACAAAGGAAACTGGTCCTCCTATATGCTTCATTTAGAGTTATTTATTCAACTTTAGTTGTGATACAAACGTTGCGCTATATATTATATTTTTAATACATTCTAAGGCTGCATAATGGGACTCTAAGGATGATTTGAAAAAAGTCGCAAGCTGCACACATTCATCAGTCTCTCATTCACAATTTACAATCACTTGATAATCACCAGGCCTCGAATTTCCATGCAGCATCCCCTTGTGTGACCATAATGCCCACTAAAAAAATAATCATGCCTTTTGTGACCGTTGTGCCCTTCGTCTGAATATATTAATAATAATTATCCTGGCTGCGGTGCTCAAACACCTCTCACTCACATGGTCCTTCAGATGTAGCCAATGCCCGTCACATGATCAGTTCCATACTCACAGTCATTTTCAGCTAGGAAGTAGGCTACAAGTGAATAAAGACGGACACATCGGGCGCGCAACTGCCCACGTCCCCTCTTATCGAATCCCGAGGCGCATATTGACGATGTTAGAACCGTCTACCTTTAGCCTACTTCAAGTCAGCCAACCAGATGAGTCGGCCGAACGAACAGCAAAAAGCACTGGCTTATGTCAATCTACTATTTACATTTGACATTTCAGTCATTTAGCAGACACTCTTATCCAGAGCGACTTACAGTTAGTGAGTGCATACATTTTGTGTATGGGTGGTCCCGGGGATCGAACCCACTACCTTGGCGTTACAAGCGCCGTGCTCTACCAGCTGAGCTACAGAGGACCACAGTTAGTGAGTGTATACATTTTCATGCTATCCCTGATAGTGCAAAAAGTTGACCTATGCTATTGGTCAACTGTTCTTTTGTGCAAGAAATAAATATCCAAACATACTCTTGGGACAGTTGTGGGATGCGATAGATCCCAAATTAATACAACCACTCGCATAAAAAAACAAACATTTTTAAAGCAATGAGGCTGATGCAACAGATGAGAACGTTTAGTTTAAAATGTTGGTAAACTATTAGGCTATTTATTCACATTATAAACGCGTCAATGCGCACACGGCTGTAGGCTATAAGCGCGAAAGTTCCAAAATGGAATCAATTCGCGGGAAAACACTGTTCTCGAAAGTGAAGGCAAATGTGATTATACATGTAATGCTTTATTAAAAAGGTGCATATTTATGGTGAAAATGATCTTCCCCAAACTTGAAACTCATGAGCAGCATACAGTGGGGGAAAAAGTATTTAGTCAGCCACCAATTGTGCAATTTCTCCAACTGAAAAATATGAGAGAGGCCTGTAATTTTCATCATAGGTACACGTCAACTATGACAGACAAAATGAGGAAAAAAATCTAGAAAATCACATTGTAGGATTTGTAATGAATTTATTTGCAAATTATGGTGGAAAATAAGTTTTTGGTCAATAACAAAAGTTTCTCAATACTTTGTTATATACCCTTTGTTGGCAATGACACAGGTCAAACGTTTTCTGTAAGTCTTCACAAGGTTTTCACACACTGTTGCTGGTATTTTGGCCCATTCCTCCATGCAGATCTCCTCTAGAGGAGTGATGTTTTGGGGCTGTCGCTGGGCAACACGGATTTCAACTCCCTCCAAAGATTTTCTATGGGGTTGAGATCTGGAGACTGGCTAGGCCACTCCAGGACCTTGAAATGCTTCTTACGAAGCCACTCCTTTGTTGCCCGGGCGGTGTGTTTGGGATCATTGTCATGCTGAAAGACCCAGCCACGTTTCATCTTCAATGCCCTTGCTGATGGAAGGAGGTTTTCACTCAAAATCTCACGATACATTGCCCCATTCATTCTTTCCTTTACACAGATCAGTCGTCCTGGTCCCTTTGCAGAAAAACAGCCCCAAAGCATGATGTTTCCACCCCATGCTTCACAGTAGGTATGGTGTTCTTTGGATGCAACTCAGCATTCTTTGTCCTCCAAACACGACGAGTTGAGTTTTTACCAAAAAGTTATATTTTGGTTTCATCTGACCATATGACATTCTCCCAATCCTCTTCTGGATCATCCAAATGCACTCTAGCAAACTTCAGACAGGCCTGGACATGTACTGGCTTAAGCAGGGGGACACGTCTGGCACTGCAGGATTTGAGTCCCTGGCGCGTAGTGTGTTACTGATGGTAGGCTTTGTTACTTTGGTCCCAGCTCTCTGCAGGTCATTCACTAGGTCCCCCGTGTGGTTCTGGGATTTTGCTCACCGTTCTTGTGATCATTTTGACCCCACGGGGTGAGATCTTGCGTGGAGCCCCAGATCGAGGGAGATTATCAGTGGTCTTGTATGTCTTCCATTTCCTAATAATTGCTCCCACAGTTGATTTCTTAAAACCAAGCTGCTTACCTATTGCAGATTCAGTCTTCCCAGCCTGGTGCAGGTCTACAATTTTGTTTCTGGTGTCCTTTGACAGCTCTTTGGTCTTGGCCATAGTGGAGTTTGGAGTGTGACTGTTTGAGGTTGTGGACAGGTGTCTTTTATACTGATAACAAGTTCAAACAGGTGCCATTAATACAGGTAACGAGTGGAGGACAGAGGAGCCTCTTAAAGAAGAAGTTACAGGTCTGTGAGAGCCAGAAATCTTGCTTGTTTGTAGGTGACCAAATACTTATTTTCCACCATAATTTGCAAATAAAATCATTAAAATCCTACAATGTGATTTTCTGGAATTTCTTTCCTCATTTTGTCTGTCATAGTTGACGTGTACCTATGATGAAAATACAGGCCCTCTCTCATCTTTTTAAGTGGGAGAACTTGCACAATTGGTGGCTGACTAAATACTTTTTTTCCCCACTATGTATGCCTGTTAGGCTCTACACCGGTTATAAAGCGGATTCATGTGCTTCATTTTAAGGAGTTATTTGGTCACTTTAGTTGTGATACAAACCTTATCAAAACATATAGGCCTATTATGGTCTAAGCTACATCAGGTGTGCGACTATGATTTGAAAAAGTCACAAAAAAAGGCATGAGCTATTCCTTGCCTTACTGCACAAGCTGGGCATAATTTTTGCCATTAGCAGACCTTTTCCGGCCATTTTTTGCCCTCTTTCCTCGCTGAGCTACAGAGGCCCGCATCATCACAAGTGATAATACATCATCCACAAGTGATAGGCTAATATTGTCACCCATCAGACTATTCCTGATTAATGTTGTCTTTACATATACTAGTAATATATGTGTGAAATGAGTTTTGATTTAGAAGGACCATTATCATGCACCTGTCTTGGAACAGGGGCATGGGTGAAAAAATATGTGTCAACTATGCACTTAAATAGCGAATGGAGGACGGTTCAGCTGTGGTTAATTTTCATGCCAGCCAGGTAGGCTATACTCCTGTTGTAAAGCGAAGCAATGTGGGTAATATTAGGAAAGTTGATAAATAGTAGGCCTAGCCTATAGAAAGCTGATGGGATCCTCCTCTTTTTAATAGTCCATCGAAACTGTTTTCTCAAGCAATTGCGTAGGCTATAGAAATGTTGCACAACATGAGCTCATGGGCTCTCATGAAGTGTTTGATTAGATTTTAGATGACATTTGCATTGATGTCAGAGTGATTAGAGGGACAATAGAGTGCTGAGTACCAGGCAGTTAGCAAGTTTGGTAGGCTACTAATGACCATCAGCAGCATCAGAGCTTGGAGAAGCCTAATTACCGTGACTAAACTGTCACATGGAATTTGACTGCCATCATGCCTCGTGACCGCCTGTGTGGTGGTAATACGGTCACTGTCACTTTAACAGCCCTAGCCCTCACCCTTCGATGTTGGCAGATCTAGAGAGGGATTTGGGACAAGATGACTGAGGTTACCAAAGACAAACGGCTCAAATCCTCTCAGATCTCAACAAGTGCATAGGGTCTAGGGGGAAATTTAGGATTGGGTCCATGAGTCTTGATTGCTGGTTTTAAAAGACTTGTCAGCAATCTTACCACAGTGACTAGTTCATTCTAAATGCTAAATGCCATGCAGTTGTATTCTGTTTGTATGACTTGGAATATAATTATATTTTGTCAATCTGTCTCAAACTGAAATTATGCTGATCGTCTCTCCGTTCATGTTGAGTTCACATTTTAGCCTGGGAGTTTTTGTATTAACAGTTGATGTTTGGATACACTATATATACAAAAGTATGTGGACACCCCTTCAAATTAGTGGATTCGGCTATTTCAGCCACACCCGTTGCTGACAGGTGTATAAAATCGAGCGCACCGCCATGCAATCTCCATAGACAAACATTGGCAGTAGAATGGCCTTACTGAAGAGCTCAGTGACTTTCAACGTGGCACCGTCATAGGATGCCACCTTTCCAACAAGTCAGTTCGTCAAATTTCTGCCCTGCTAGAGTTTCCCCGGTCAACTGTAAGTGCTGTTATTGTGAAGTGGAAATGTCTAGGAGCAACATCGGCTCAGCCACGAATAGGCAGGCCACACAAGCTCACAGAACGGGACCGCCAAGTGCTGAAACACGTAGAGTGTAAAAATCGTCTGTCCTCAGTTGCATCACTCACTACCGAGTTCCAAACTGCCTCTGGAAGCAACGTCAGCACAATAACTGTTAGTTGGGAGCTTCATGAAATAGGTTTCCATGGCCAAGCAGCCGCACGCAAGCCTAAGATCACCATGCGCAATGCCAAGCACGGCTGGAGTGGTGGACTCTGGAGCAGTGGAAATGCGTTCTCTGGAATGATGAATCACGCTTCACCATTTGGCAGTCCGATGGATGAATCTGGGTTTGGCGGTAGCCAGGAAAGTCCGCCTGAATGCATAGTGCCAACTGTAAAGTTTGGTGGAGGAGGAGTAATGGTCTGGGGCTGTTTTTCATGTTCTGGCAAGGCCCTTAGTTCCAGTGAAGGGAAATCTTAACGCTACAGCGTACAATGACATTCTAGATGATTCTGTGCTTCCTACTTTGTGGCAACAGTTTGGGAAAGGCCCTTTCCTGTTTCAGCATGACAATGCCCCTGTGCACAAATTGTTATTGTTATTGATTGTTATTAATTATTATTGATCAATAATGCCATTAATAATAGTGTAATTCTAGCTTCAGTTAGTTAACAATAGTAATATGTGTAATTTTAACATAAACACATTCATCTGGATAAGATCGCTACAGTACCTTTATTTGTCACCTATCTAAAAAAATGTGGATCTTCATTTCAGTCTGTCTTTCATGGCAGAGTTTTGTGCTTTTGCATTGAGTGACCCTTGATGACGTTACATTTACATTTACATCATTTAGCAGACGCTCTTATCCAGAGCGACTTACAAATTGGTGCATTCAATTTATTATAGCCAGTGGGACAACCACTTTTTTTTTTGTGTGTGTGTGTGTGTGGGGGAGGGGGGGGTAGAAGGATTACTTTTATACTATTCCAGGTATTCCTTAAAGAGGTAGGGTTTCAAATGTCTCCGGAAGGTGGTCAGTGACTCCGCTGTCCTGGCGTCGTGGGGGAGCTTGTTCCACCATTGGGGTGCCAGAGCAGCTAATAGCTTTGACTGGGCTGAGTGGGAACTGTGCTTCCGCAGAGGTAGGGGAGCTAGCAGCCCAGAGGTGGATGAACGTAGTGCCCTCGTTTGGGTGTAGGGTCTGATCAGAGCCTGAAGGTACGGAGGTGCCGTTCCCCTCACAGCTCTGTAGGCAAGCACCATGGTCTTGTAGCAGATGCGAGCCTCAACTGGAAGCCAGTGGAGTGTGCGGAGGAGCGGGATGACATGAGAGAACTTGGGAAGGTTGAACACCAGACGGGCTGCAGCGTTCTAGATAAGTTGTAGGGGTTTAACTCCGTTATGTCCTCCTCCCAGAGTGCAAAGAGCCTTGGTGTGACCCTGGACAACACCATGTCGTTCTCCGCTAACATCAAGGCGGTGACCCGATCCTGTAGGTTCATGCTCTACAACATTCGGAGAGTACGACCCTGCCTTACGAAGGTCCTAATCCAGGCACTTGTCTGGATTACTGCAACTCGCTGTTGGCTGGCTCCCTGCCTGTGCCATTAAACCCCTACAACTCATCCAGAATGCCGCAGCCCGTCTGGTGTTCAACCTTCCCAAGTTCTCTCATGTCACCCCAGCTCCTCCGCACACTACACTGGCTTCCAGTTGAAGCTCGCATCTGCTACAAGACCATGGTGCTTGCCTACGGAGCTGTGAGGGGAACGGCACCTCCGTACCTTCAGGCTCTGATCAGTCCCTACACCCAAACGAGGGCATTGCGTTCATCCACCTCTAGCCTGCTGGCTCCCCTACCTCTGCTGAAGCACAGTTCCCGCTCAGCCCAGTCAAAACTGTTCGCTGCTCTGGCACCCCAATGGTGGAACAAGCTCCCTCACGACGCCAGGACAGCGGAGTCACTCACCTCCTTCCGTAGACATTTGAAACCCCACCTCTTTAAGGAACACCTGGGATAGGATAAAGTTATCCTTCTAACCCCCCCTTACCTCACCCCCACCCCCAAAAAAAAAATGTAAAGTGGTTATCCCACTGGCTATAAGGTGAATGCACCAATTTGTAAGTCGCTCTGGATAAGAGCGTCTGCTAAATCACGTAAATGTAAATGTAATGGCACAGGCAGGGAGCCCAGCCAACAGCGAGTTGCAGTAATCCAGATGGGAGATGACAAGTGCCTGGATTAGGACCTGTGCCGCTTTCTGTGTAAGGTAGGGTCATACTCTGCGAATGTTGTAGAGCATGAACCTGCAGGATCGGGTCACCGCTTTGATGTTAGCGGAGAACGACAGGGTGTTGTCCAGGGTCACGCCAAGGTTCTTTGCACTCTGGGAGGAGGACACAATGGAGTTGTAACCGTGATGGCGAGATCATGGAGCGGGCAGTCCTTCCCCGGGAGGAAGAGCAGCTCCGTCTTGCCGAGATTCAGCTTGAGGTGGTGATCCGACATCCACACTGATATGTCTGCCAGACATGCAGAGATGCGATTCGCCACCTGGTTATCAGAAAATTAATTGTGTGTCGTCTGCGTAGCAATGATAGGAGAGACCATGTGAGGATATGACAGAGCCAAGTGACTTGGTGTATAGAGAGAATAGGAGAAGGCCTAGAACTGAGCCCTTGGGGGACACCAGGGGTGAGAGCACGTGGTGCGGAGACAGATTCTCGCCACGCCACCTGGTAGGAGCGACCTGTCAGGTAGGACGCAATCCAAGAGTGAGCAGTGCCGGAGATGCCCAACTCGGAGAGGGTGGAGAGGAGGATCTGATGGTTCACAGTATCAAAGGCAGCAGATAGGTCTAGAAGGATAAGAGCAGAGGAGAGAGAGTTAGCTTTAGCTGTGCGGAGAGCCTCCGTGACACAGAGAAGAGCAGTCTCAGTTGAATGACCAGTCTTGAAACCTGACTGGTTTGGATCAAGAAGGTCATTCTGAGAGAGATAGCAGGAGAGTTGGCTAGAGACGGCACGCTCAAGAGTTTTGGAGAGAAAGAAATAAGGGATACTGGTCTGTAGTTGTTGACATCGGAGGGATCGAGTGTAGGTTTTTTGAGGAGGGGTGCAACTCTCTGACATGATAAGAAACATTGAAATTGCTATTCAAAATGGGGGGGGACACAGTCATTACAACAAGTTCAGTTCTGCTCACCGTGCGTTTAATAAACCCATAATGTACATTCGAGCTAAAAAAGCGCATAACCGTGATTCGCGCATCATACGGCTTTATTTTGTAATAGCCATATTTTTGAGTGACGTCGTGTCAAACACGTCACTACGCCGGAAGTGTTCTTAGGAAAAGGTTAAAATCCACTTGAGCGACAGCAGCGGGTTGATACATTGTATTTTTGTTTTTCTGCAGGGATGGAGGTGACACGAACAAGTAATTAACCTCTTTATGCACCCTTATAGATAATATACACCAAGATTATATTAATATGCTATTAGATACACAACGTTAGCTGTCGTTTCTCCCCGAAGAATAGCAAAAATATGATTCCGTTCATGTCCGCGAGGTTGCGAATGCTAACCCGCTAGCTAGCTAGCACGTTGAGTGTACCACAAACTGGCTGATTGTTGTATTTGTATTACAGATTTCAAAGACAGTTTAAGCACTGTGTACAGCGCAATAGAGGAAGCGGACTTTCTCGCAATCGATGGGGAATTTTCAGGTAAGCCCTTGTTAGCTAACTATTTAACTAGCAAACATTTCTAGCTACAATTTAGCTAGCTCGCTGGCCAACCCGTCTCCGTGGCTGCTACAAGCCACACACGCAGTCGCTTTTGAACTGAGTGATACAGTAGCTAATACGCTATTTTCGACTTCAGGTATTAGCGATGGGCCCAACGTCAGCGCACTAACTAACGGGTTGGACACGCCAGAGGAGCGCTACATGAAGCTAAAAAAGGTAATGGTCAAGAGATGCTAACTCGTTAGAGCCAGAGGCATGCGTTTAGAGTTGGGGCAATGCGGTTTCTGCATTATGGTGCATGATTTACATGACACTACAACATTTTATGGCAGCCATGTTAGGTCCCCGTTAACATTACATGGGGGAATATTTAACAATGCTATGTAACTGAAAGTCTAGAATTAGAACAATATTCTAAAATATTTCGTAACACTAAGTATATGGCTCTGGTTACAACTGTCGGTGTCGGTCGGGTACTGAGTCAGTAACTATATAACTAATAGTATAGCGAGGTAACTCGCACAACTTTTTTTTATTTCATGGCTGAATTTCATCATGGTTTTATGGTTTTCAGGTGTTTTGATTACTGGAGTCTACATGTATGGCCCCTTGTGGGCCACAACAAGGTAATGTGCTAGCGGTCAGGCTTTAAATCTACACGTTTGTATCTCTCCCTCTGGCTCTCTCCACCCCCTCTCAACCCCCTTGCAGCATTCCATGGACTTCTTGCTGTTTCAGTTTGGACTGTGTACATTCACATATGACCAGGCAGAGTCCAAGTGAGTGGGACCTTTCTTTCTTAGATTTAACCTTCCTTCCTTCCTTCACCACAATGAGTAGGAGTGCTGATTTAGGATCAGTTTTTAGCCTTTCGGATCATACTGAATGAGACTACATGGACCTGACCCTATATCTGCCCTCTTACTTAGATAAGCTTGACGCATACGACCCCTGACCTGACTCCAGATCAGTTTGTGCTTAAGCCAACTCTTCTCTGCTGTGTTGGTTCACTGTCATGCCAAACGGGTTGTGTCTGAAACACAGATCTGGGACCAGGCTGTCACAGAATTAAATAGAACGCTGATTTAGTATTAAATAGAAGACTAGGTCAGCCATTTTGAATGTGATCTCTATGCAGGCTATAGTCATGTTTTAACCAACCTGACCTGCTGTTCTCTCTCCCTGTGTTTTTGTCCCACAGGTACGTCATAAAGACTTTTAATTTTTATATATTCCCAAAGCCATTCAACAGAACCTCACCAGACATCAAGTTCATCTGCCAGGTTAGAAAACCTTGGTCTGTCTTATTTAATCCGGGTGGTAGTCATTAGGGCATGCAACGGGAAATGTTTTAAAACGTTTGCTATAGAAATAGAAAACAAACATAGGACCCATGTTTCTCCTGGTGGTGTTTTGTTAAATATGATTATGTTTGTTATTTCAGAGTTCCAGCATAGACTTTCTGGCCAGTCAGGGTTTTGACTTCAACAAAGTGTTCCGTCACGGTAGGATGCATTCTGTCTGGTTGCCAAAGAAATCCTAACTGGGACGATAAAGATGATTTTATTTTATTGATTGAAGCTAACCTAGCTGACACCTAGCTATCTAACCCTGCCTCCTTTTTCTGGTTGCCATAGGGATCCCGTACCTGAACCAGGAAGAGGAAGTGCAGCTGCGGGAGCAATATGAGGAGAGGCGGAGTCAGAGTAACGGATCAGGAAACCCCTCCTACATCTCCCCCAACTCCAACAAAGGCCCTGGCAGCATCCCAGAGGAGCACAGGGAGTACATCGGACGAGTGATGTAAGTTAAACCTGACTCCCATTGCTAGTTACAACTTTAGACTGTAGTTGCATGTGATAACGGAGTGGTATGAGAGACGAGAGCCTGGTCCCAAATCCGCCCCTTTCCCTAGCCACCTGCTGACACCAGTTCCTCCATCCACCCCTAGCCCCTTTCCCTAGCCATCTGCTGACACCAGTTCCTCCATCCACCCCTAGCCCCTTTCCCTAGCCATCTGCTGACACCAGTTCCTCCATCCACCCATAGCCCCTTTCCCTAGCCACCTGCTGACACCAGTTCCTCATCCACCCCTAGCCCCTTTCCCTAGCCATCTGCTGACACCAGTTCCTCCATCCACCCCTAGCCCCTTTCCCTAGCCATCTGCTGACACCAGTTCCTCCATCCACCCCTAGCCCCTTTCCCTAGCCACCTGCTGACACCAGTTCCTCCATCCACCCCTAGCCCCTTTCCCTAGCCACCTGCTGACACCAGTTCCTCCATCCACCCCTAGCCCCTTTCCCTAGCCACCTGCTGACACCAGTTCCTCCATCCACCCCTAGCCCCTTTCCCTAGCCACCTGCTGACACCAGTTCCTTCATATTTGCTCCTTTATATAAGGCGTGGTTTAAACTCCTCCAAACAGAAGTTACAGCCTCAGTGCGGAACCTGTCCTACGGTCCACAGTGAAGTCACATGGGACTGATTTATGTCTAGCGGAGCAGAAATCCATTTTAACAGCCCGTACACCACCATTCAGCTCCAGCCCTGAATGCATCCCTGTAGTTGTTTTTTGTTAAGTCTTCCTCCTGCCTCTTGTCCCTTGCAGAGAGAAGGTGGAATCGCTGTTCACTACCTCAGAGAAGACTGTGGACCTGGAGCCCTGCACTGGGTAAAGAAACGTGTGTGTGAGATGAATGTGCATTTATACAGCACTTTCTTCAGTCTCAAAGGGCTTTACCGTGTAAACATGGCTCTCCTACTCCCCCAGCAACATTTACCGTCGTTTTGTTTATTTACAAACTTCATTCCTCCTGTTATTTTCTCTGCTCTGCTCCAGGTTTCAGAGGAAACTGATCTACCAGACACTCAACTGGAAGTAAGTACTGGCTCTCCTTCAAGAGCAGCAGTGTTGTTGAACTCTGCAGATATAATTCAGTGTTCCACCCCAAGAATACAGGGAGATGAATGAAGCCCGCTTTTTAACTGTTTGTTTACATTCTGATATTTCTAAAACGAATTGGTGTTTATTACCGTCGTTTTACGCTGCTTAGTGACAGTTAATGTTAATCATAAAATGTTAGTTTATATATTTCTAGTACTGTGTGTGTGTATATTGTACAGAGATGAAGTATCTTTATAGAAGGCTAATGTTGATCTAATCTCCGACAGGTTCCCAAAGGGCCTTCACGTGGAGACCTTGGAGACAGAGAAGGTAAGTCTGCTAGCTAGTGGTTCTCCAACTTCACGTAGAGACCTTGGAGACAGAGAAGGTAAGTCTGCTAGCTAGTCGTTCTCAAACCTCTCCTCTGGGACCCCCCAGCCGTTCCATGTATTTGATCTATTCCAGAACGAGCACACCTGATTCAGCTTGTCACCAAGCCCTTTATATGGTGACTAGGGAACCAAACTGAATACAACTGGAAGGGGCCTACCTGAATTTGTCCAATATAAACTCATTTTACATTGAGAAACTGTCCGTTTGCAACTGTGAGCTACTTCAGGGCTGCAGCAGAATGGTGGAACGTCGTAGGGTGTCCCCCGAGGAGAGGTTTGAAAACCATTTAAGCGAGAGGATGTGACGCGTGATACCGTTTTCAACTATTTAGTTTACTGCTCCATTTGAAAACGTTATTTTATACCTCTGGTCGAGTTACTCTGGGATTTTTCTACATGTCGGTCATCAGGATGAATGAAAGGCATTTCTTTTCTCTGGAGTATACCTGTGCTTAGAGGGCCTTTTTTGTCTCTGGACAGAGTGAGGTGTATGTTTGTATATGTTATAAACACATGTATGTTTATACTATATATGGTGTTGTGTTCCGGAAAGAGCAGCACATCCAGATCTAGAAGGCACAACACAATGCTTAGAGCACAGAAATACTATCATGTGTCATGTGATGTGAGTCTGTCGTACTGTGGGAGTGTCTCCAGTCAGTCGGTTTATGTACAGTATAGACACAGCATACATCATGTATTCTATATTATATTTGGTTATCTGGTGTTTAACATGCATCATGTATTGTATATTATATTCTGATATCTGGTGTTTAATATACATAATGTATTCTATATTATATTCGGATATCTGGTGTTTAACATACATCATGTATTCTATATTATATTCGGATATCTGGTGTTTAATATACATCATGTATTCTATATTATATTCGGATATCTGGTGTTTAACATGCATCATGTATTCTATATTATATTCGGATATCTGGTGTTTAACATGCATCATGTATTGTATATTATATTCGGATATCTGGTGTTTAACATGCATCATGTATTCTATATTATATTCTGATATCTGGTGTTTAACATACATCATGTATTCTATATTATATTCTGATATCTGGTGTTTCAGAAAGAGCGCTACATCCAGATCAGCAAGGTGGACGATGAGGAGCGGAAGAGGAGAGAACGGCAGAAACAGGAGAGAGAACAGGTGACGTTCCTTCTACCGTCTCTAAAAAGCAAACCAACTAAACGGAGACGGTCTAAACACAGTAACGACAAACTGACATGACCAGCTGAATTTCCTTCTACCGTCTCTAAAAAGCAAACTTTACATTTCTTCTTGGAAATGTTCCAAACCTTCACCCCCCCCTGAATAAACATGATCAGGAGGTAACGTTTTGAATCTGGGAGATTACTTGTCCAATAAGAGACATTTCTTTGTAGTTTTTCTTTGCGACGTTTTGCCATGTTTCCTACTGAACATGACCCGTGTCAATCTTTACAGGAGGAGCTGAATGACGCTGTGGGATTCTCCAGGGTCATACACGCCATCTCCAAATCTGTGAGTTACCCTGACAACCTGTTATCAAATACCGGAGTTCCTGACAACCTGTTATCAAATTGTTGCTTTGTTTTATCTGTATCTTCTGTTATGTTGCGACGTACAGTGGGGAGAACAAGTATTTGATACACTGCCGATTTTGCAGGTTTTCCTACTTACAAAGCATGTAGAGGTCTGTAATTTTCATCATAGGTACACTTCAACTGTGAGAGACGGAATCTAAAACAACAATCCAGAAAAACACATTGTATGATTTTTTAAATAATTAATTTGCATTTTATTGCATGACATAAGTATTTGATCACCTACCAACCAGTAAGAATTCCGGCTCTCACAGACCTGTTAGTTTTTCTTTAAGAAGCCCTCCTGTTCTCCACTCATTACCTCCCTCTTGTATAAAAGACACCTGTCCACACACTCAATCAAACAGACTCCAACCTCTCCACAATGGCCAAGACCAGAGAGCTGTGTAAGGACATCAGGGATAAAATTGTAGACCTGCACAAGGCTGGGATGGGCTACAGGACAATAGGCAAGCAGCTTGGTGAGAAGGCAACAACTGTTGGCGCAATTATTAGAAAATGGAAGAAGTTCAAGATGACGGTCAATCACCCTCGGTCAGGGGCTCCATGCAAGATCTCACCTTGTGGGGCATCAATGATCATGAGGAAGGTGAGGGATCAGCCCAGAACTACACGGCAGGACCTGGTCAATGACCTGAAGAGAGCTGGGACCACAGTCTCAAAGAAATCCATTAGTAACACACTACGCCGCCATGGATTAAAATCCTGCAGCGCACGCAAGGTCCCTCTGCTCAAGCCAGCACATGTCCAGGCCCGTCTACAGTTTGCCAATGACCATCTGGATGATCCAGAGGAGGAATGGGAGAAGGTCATGTCGTCTGATGAGACAAAAATAGAGCTTTTTGGTCTAAACTCCACTCGCCGTGTTTGTAGGAAGAAGGATGAGTACAACCCCAAGAACACCATCCCAACTGTGAAGCATGGAGGTGGAAACATCATTCTTTGGGGATGCTTTTCTGCAAAGGGGACAGGATGACTGCACCGTATTGAGGGGAGGATGGATGGGGCCATGTATCGCGAGATCTTTGCCAACAACCTCCTTCCCTCAGTAAGAGCATTGAAGATGGGTCGTGGCTGGGTATTCCAGCATGACAACGACCCGAAACACACAGCCAGGGCAACTAAGGAGTGGCTCCGTAAGAAGCATCTCAAGGTCCTGGAGTGGCCTAGCCAGTCTCCAGACCTGAACCCAATAGAACATCTTTGGAGGGAGCTGAAAGTCCGTATTGCCCAGCGACAGCCCCGAAACCTGAAGGATCTGGAGAAGGTCTGTATGGAGGAGTGGGCCAAAATCCCTGCTGCAGTGTGTGCAAACCTCGTCAAGACCTACAGGAAACGTATGATCTCTGTAATTGCAAACAAAGGTTTCTGTACCAAATATTAAGTTCTGCTTTTATGATGTATCAAATACTTATGTCATGCAATAAAATGCAAATTAATTACTTAAAAATCATTCAATGTGATTTTCTGGATTTTTGTTTTAGATTCCGTCTCTCACAGTTGAAGTGTACCTATGATAAAAATTACAGACCTCTACATGCTTTGTAAGTAGGAAAACCTTCAAAATCGGCAGTGTATCAAATACTTGTTCTCCCCACTGTATATGCCAGCTGCTTTTGCAATCCAGCACTGAAACTATAAGGAATATTTTAGTTGAGTGAGTTCTCCTTTTTCTCACTTGGGTGCTATACTATTTTATACCTTTTAGGATGGGACTCATCTCTTTTCACCCTCTCTCCAACACAGGGAAAGTTGGTGGTTGGCCACAACATGCTGTTGGATGTCATGCATACCATCCATCAGTTCTACTGCGTACTGCCAGAGGTACAAACACGCACCAATTAGATGAACATCGCAGACATGCGCACGCAATGGTTTAGAATCGGAACCTTGTTTCTTTCCTGTTTGACAAACAGTCTTTTCTTTTTTCCCCCACAGGACCTGAATGACTTTAAAGAGGTCACTCAGTGTGTCTTCCCCAGGTAAAGACATACTGCTGCTACTTCTCTCTATGGGCCGTTCTGGCTCCGACAAGGCTTACCACTACTTTGACCTAATCTCTCTGGGAGTCTGTCTATTTATCTGGTGTACTGTTAATCTATAAACTTCTCCAGTAGCCTAGAGGTTGGAATGGTGGACCAGCAGCCGGAAAGGCCGGCGACACAAATGGGAATGAACTGGCAGCTGGAAAGGCTGCTGGTCTGATCCCATATACCGTCTCCTGCCATTGTGCAAGGCACTTAACCCACCACATGTTTTTGATCCAGGAGCGCTGCAATTGCGTCTGATCCTGTGCCTCTCAACGCGTTGCCTCCCTGTCAACACGTTGCCTCTCAACGCGCGTGTATATCTGGGGCTGTTGGGAAAGGCAGACATTCCGCTCTAACCAATGGACAATAAAGTATCTCCTCTATCCTCTTCTCAGGCTGTTGGACACCAAGCTCATGGCCACAACACAACCGTTCAAGGTAATAATATTTAAAGTATTTAGATGTTAGTTTAAAAACGATGTAAGGAAACCCCCTTGTTGAAATCTGAATAGTATTTATTGTGAAATGTTATTGGAACCCCTCTAGGAGTTGATCAACATCACATCTCTAGCAGAGCTGCAGAAACAGCTGAAAGAGAGCCCCTTCAAACCTCCTAAAGTTGGTAAGAGAACATTTACAACTACACCATGTTTAAGAGTAAGCTATTTCAGAAGCTAGCAGCTAGCGCGGCAGCTAATGATCGAACGGCTAGCGCGGCAGCTAATGATCGAACGGCTAGCGCGGCAGCTAATGGTCGAACAGCTAGCGCGGCAGCTAATGATCAAACAGCTAGCGCGGCAGCTAATGATCAAACAGCTAGCTCGAAGGCTAAAACGGCTTTGGAAAAATAAGAATTCAGCTAATAGGGAGATGTATCTAACAAAATAACTACATAATCGCATTAACTAATCATACAACAATTGACACATAATAGAAATGTTGGTACATTTGTGTACAAATCTAACTTAATCAACCTATGTTTATGGTAAGGGACAAAAATCTATAGCGGTGGTTCCCAACCAGGGATAGTAGAACCCCCTGGGGGTACTTGGCTTATCCACAGCGGGTACTTGAAGACTGATGAAGACCATAGGTTTACTGGTAGAATGCAAGAGGGAGTACTTCAGGGGTACTCCAGACAGAGCCACATGTACTTGCTGGTATAAGTAACCAAGAAAGGTTGAGAACCATTGATCTATTGGACCTGTGTAGATACTGTAATGCAGTGGTATTCCAAGTCGGGGAAGCGACCCCAGGGCAACTGCAGTGGGGTTCCCTTTTTACAGATTATTGTATGGGACCATATACTAACAAAAATCTATGTTTATCGTCATTAGATCACTGGGGAAGCCAAGCCAGGAAAAAAAAGTACATATTTGAATTTCATAAAAATTGTAAAACATAAAAGTTATCCTTTTTAGATAAAACTATACTAAATATAATATCGCGTTACCAAATAATTGATTAAAACACTATTTTTGCAAAGAAGGTCTACAGTAGCCTCAACAGCACTCTATAGGGTGTAGCTGGAGGACAGCTAGCTTCTGTCCTCCTTTGGGTACATTGACTTAAATACAAAACCTATGAGGCTCATGGTTCTCACCCCCTTCCATAGACTTAAACAGTTATGACCAACATCCGGAGGACGTCCTCCAACCTATCAAAGCTCTTGCAGCATGTCGTGGTAATTATTCTAACCAAAAGAGAGACTTTTAGATTTCTTCATAACCATCAAACTTTATTAATCATTACTGCAGTAATGGAGCGTTAACGGTCGCCCAATGGTGTAGAGTTAATGCCCAAATAAGCAGGGTTAGGTTACAACTTTTTAGTATTTCTGAGTCCTCGTGACGACGAACAGATGTGACTTTATACAAAGGTACATTGTGTTCTCATGCAACAGACAGCAAGATTTACATGGCGCCAAATATCTCTAGTTAATTTACTACTTGTTTATACAGAAACACTAATGCAACATGGGATACTAAGTCCTTCCCTTAATTTATGAAGTCCAGTGCTCATTAATAATCTGGAGGGAGGATTCTCCTCTCCCTGGCAGACAGACCAGCATTCAACATAGACACTGCTAATGGAATGGAGTGTTTTCTTATCACCAGGCCATCGTAAATCAACTGTCAGCATTAAGCCTCAGAGGCTCCTCTCGGAAGAACAGAAATTGTGAAAGTACTAATATAGGAATATATTCTAATATAAAAGTAATGTGATTTAACATAATATTGTAATTCTACGACAAGCATGAACTGACATGTCCACCCAATCAAAGGATCAGAGAATGAATCTAGTACTGAAAGCATAAGCTACAGCTAGCTAGCAGTGCATAAAATGTGGTGAGTAGTTGACTCAAAGGCAATAGTTGAACAGTGTTTAATAAAGTAATTTCTTCCTAAATAAAGGAGAAGCTAAGAGTTCATTTTCTTTCAGTTTCACTTACTTAGCTAGCAAATGCAGCTAGCTAGTTTAGCCTACTGAAACGCCCTGCTCAAACATAGGGATGCTATGTTAGCTAGCTGGCTATGAAGATCCAACACTGGAACTCTTCCAAGTCAAGATAAGCTTCTGGTTTTATAAATGTATTGCCACCAGGGCCCGCCGGTGTAAGAGCTAAACTGCTTACTTGACTGTACACTGTAACGTTACTGCATGATTGTAGCGAGTTTACTTGCACATTAGTTCTATTAGCTATGTTGACTATGATGTTACTTTAGCTAATATGATGTAGGCTGTGTGTAGCAGTTATGATATGGTTTGGCTTGGAAAGGTTTGTCATTTTTATCAAGGGAGGCCAAATGCTCTCTGGCTTCCCTGGCATTCAATCCTACGGTCGGCAACAATGTCATACTCTTTATGACCAGACAGCATCAGATAGATGGGCTACACGTACTGAGACAGAGGGGGCGCTGTTTCGCTCACTCGGATGCTTTCTCCGGTGAGATACATTCAGCCTCTAGCGAATTGAAGGAAAATTATGAAACTGAGACGAAAGAGACATTATTTAATGTTTTTTTTTTTTTAAATTGGTAAAGTTTTTGGGGAAGCCTGGCTTCCCCTGGCATCCATGAGTACATGCCACTGGTCGCTAGAGTCATTTAAAAAAAAAATGGGGTCCCCAGAAATTCTGGCGGGAAAAATGGTGTCCCTGCTGAACTTTTGAATACTCCTGCTGGAATGTCTATGGCCAGGGACAATAATGAGAGACATCTATTAAAGTGTAGTGTCTGATTTAGCCCTGCTTCTCTTCTTTCCTCCATGGACCAGTGACGGCGGAGGATTTCCCCAGCTACGATACAGCCCAGGAACAGCTCCACGAGGCGGGCTACGATGCCTACATCACTGGCCTCTGCTTCATCGCCATGGCCAACTACCTAGGTACCTAACTCTACCTATACACACTGCTACTACTACTACTACTACTACTACTACTATTACTATTGCTGCTGCTACTGCTGCTACTGCTACTACTACTACTACTACTACTACTACTATTACTACTACTACTACTGCTGCTACTACTGCTACTACTACTGCTACTACTATTACTACTACTACTACTACTACTGCTCTAACCCTACATCACTGGCCTCTGCTTCGTTGGCCTTTTCTCATTTGGGTAAAAGTCTGTCCTCCTTACGCTCTCTCCTCCGTGGTCGAGGAGAGAGTAGGGAACAGAAGCGTGTCCTCCCCTCGTCGACAGCCACCTTTCATTGAGGATAGTCACGTGTATCCTACCTAAGTCCTTGGTGGAAGATCTGCCAGGCCCCCTTCCAGTCAGGTTGTCAGAGGAGAGAAGCATGCGCTCACCATAAGGAGCATATCGTTTTATCTAGAAAATGTCAACTACCTTCATTAGTTTTCATCACTTTACACATTTATTCCGAGATCCACCCCCTGGAAACGTCATCCGCGTTATGTGGCGCGAGTAGAGAAGGATCATTTCATACCGGCGCGTTTTCATCCACGTTCCCTCTCCTCCACCGCCTCTCCTCCGTGACCTTCGACCTTTTTCAGAAGGAGGCGAGAGAGGATGCAGGAGTTGAGCAAATCCAATTGAGAAAAGGCCATCTCCATGGCCAGCCACCTAGGTAACACTACCACTTACCGTTAGTGAAAATGGATGGGGACAGTACCGTAGGCATGGACAGCTTGGAGTCTCTGTGACGGCATATAGGCTAAAGCAGTAGAAGCTGTAACGTTTTTGTCATCGGTGGCTGTTCATCTCTTTCCACCTCAGGTACTTTCCTGACTCCCCCCAAAGCCCACATCCCGTCCCGATCTAAACTCATCGAACCCTTCGTCAACAAGTAAGATATTTTTTCCCCTTCAGTTTCTTTACCTCCTATGGGGACTCGTAGGTATTCCCTACCTCAACATGTCTTAGTGTATGAAGCCTTATAATGCTACATTTACGTCTCATGTCTTCTCCAGACTGTTCCTGATGAGGATCATAGATATCCCCTACCTCAACATCAGCGGACCAGACCGTGAGTAGTTCTATGTGATACAATATACTGTCCAACACCGTATCCTACAGAACGGTAGTATTATACACTGCCTCACCTGCGTATAGTCAGCAGCCAAAGAAAATGGAGAGAGTTTATTAAAGATGACATATAGAAATGGGCCGTGACAATGATGTATATAAACCCATCATTGGGCAGTGGTGAGAACTAATAATGTTCCTTGTTCCCTCTCTCTATCCATCTCTGTTCCCCTCTCTCTCTATCCATCTCTGTTCCCCTCTCTCTCTATCCATCTCTGTTCCCCTCTCTCTCTATCCATCTCTGTTCCCCCCTCTCTCTCTATCCATCTCTGTTCCCCCCTCTCTCTCTATCCATCTCTGTTCCCCCCTCTCTCTATCCATCTCTGTTCTCCTCTCTCTCTATCCATCTCTGTTCTCCTCTCTCTCTATCCATCTGTTCCCCTCTCTCTCTATCCATCTCTGTTCCCCTCTTCCCCCCTCTCCTCCTCTACAGTCCAGCCCAAGAGGGATCATGTTCTGTACGTCACCTTCCCTAAGGAGTGGAAGACCAGTGACCTCTACCAGCTATTCAGTGCCTTTGGTAAGACACACGCCACATAATATGAAAATAATATATGCTGTTGTTAGCAGACACTTTTATCCAAAGCAATGTACATTGGTGGTCCCAGTGTGAATCAAAGCCACCACCCTGGTGTTGCAAGTGCTCTGCTCTACCAACTGGGTCACCAAACCCCACACAAACCAGTAACTACCAACTGGGACACCAAACCCCACACAAACCAGTAACTACCAACTGGGTCACCAAACCCCACACAAACCAGTAACTACCAACTGGGACACCAACCCCCACACAAACCAGTAACTACCAACTGGGACACCAAACCCCACACAAACCAGTAACTACCAACTGGGTCACCAAACCCCACACAAACCAGTAACTACCAACTGGGACACCAAACCCCACACAAACCAGTAACTACCAACTGGGACACCAAACCCCACACAAACCAGTAACTACCAACTGGGTCACCAAACCCCACACAAACCAGTAACTACCAACTGGGACACCAAACCCCCACACAAACCAGTAACTACCAACTGGGACACACAAACCCCACACAAACCAGTAACTACCAACTGGGACACCAAACCCCACACAAACCAGTAACTACCAACTGGGACACCAAACACCACACAAACCAGTAACTACCAACTGGGACACCAAACACCACACAAACCAGTAACTTCCAACTGGGCCACACACCAGGACAGCTTTTAATGCCCGTGTCTGCCCGCATGTCTCCTAGGTAACATCCAGGTGTCGTGGATTGATGACACGTCAGCGTTTGTGTCTCTGAGTCAGACGGAGCAGGTGCAGATCGGTGAGTACTGGCCTCAACTAGCGTCCCAACATGCACCCTATTCCCTATATATAGTGCACTACGTTTGACCAGAGACCAGGACTTGACTTGGGCCGGCACCTCCAAATGTTCTACTGCTTGAGTTCTGGCACCTCTTATAGAAGACTTAGAACTATTGCAGAGTTCCTGCACCTAAATCTAAATGGTTGAGGATGAACAGCTGTTTCAGGCCAAGTGGCGCGCTGCCAGAGACGTTACCCAATCCTCCTGCACTACTATTAACCAGCTGTTTCAGGCCAAGTGGCGCGCTGCCAGAGACGTTAGCCAATCCTCCTGCACTACTATTAACCAGCTGTTTCAGGCCAAGTGGAGCGCTGCCAGAGACGTTAGCCAATCCTCCTGCACTACTATTAACCAGCTGTTTCAGGCCAAGTGGAGCGCTGCCAGAGACGTTACCCAATCCTCCTGCACTACTATTAACCAGCTGTTTCAGGCCAAGTGGCGCTGCCAGAGACGTTACCCAATCCTCCTGCACTACTATTAACCAGCTGTTTCAGGCCAAGTGGAGCGCTGCCAGAGACGTTACCCAATCCTCCTGCACTACTATTAACCAGCTGTTTCAGGCCAAGTGGAGCGCTGCCAGAGACGTTACCCAATCCTCCTGCACTACTATTAACCAGCTGTTTCAGGCCAAGTGGAGCGCTGCCAGAGACGTTACCCAATCCTCCTGCACTACTATTAACCAGCTGTTTCAGGCCAAGTGGCGCGCTGCCAGAGACGTTACCCAATCCTCCTGCACTACTATTAACCAGCTGTTTCAGGCCAAGTGGAGCGCTGCCAGAGACGTTACCCAATCCTCCTGCACTACTATTAACCAGCTGTTTCAGGCCAAGTGGAGCGCTGCCAGAGACGTTACCCAATCCTCCTGCACTACTATTAACCAGCTGTTTCAGGCCAAGTGGAGCGCTGCCAGAGACGTTACCCAATCCTCCTGCACTACTATTAACCAGCTGTTTCAGGCCAAGTGGAGCGCTGCCAGAGACGTTACCCAATCCTCCTGCACTACTATTAACCAGCTGTTTCAGGCCAAGTGGAGCGCTGCCAGAGACGTTACCCAATCCTCCTGCACTACTATTAACCAGCTGTTTCAGGCCAAGTGGCGCTGCCAGAGACGTTACCCAATCCTCCTGCACTACTATTAACCAGCTGTTTCAGGCCAAGTGGAGCGCTGCCAGAGACGTTACCCAATCCTCCTGCACTACTATTAACCAGCGCTTTATTTGGCTGTACTGTTGGTGTGGTCTCACTCTGTTCCTGTCAGTCTGTCTCCAACCCTTGGTACACAAAAGGTTGAGCAACACTGCTCTAGAAAACTCAACATTTCACTTCAAATGAATCAAAGTTGATATTTTTCTATATATTTTTTTGCGATCGTTCTGACTAGACTCCCATTCTCTCCTTTGTGTGGCCGTCTCCGTTTGTCTGTATAGCGATTAACACGAGTCGCTATGCGGAGAGCTACCGTATCCAGACGTATGCGGAGTACGTCCAGGGCAGACAGCAAGTCAGGGAGAGCCAGGGCCACACTACCCAGTCCTGGGATGAGGACGGCTGGGTTAAACCACACTACATCTCCCCCTCTACCGTTGGTGATGGACCTACTGGCTACAGCTACGGTCACAACAGGTTTACACAGACACCACTTTATTTCATATACTTTTTTAATGCAAGGGGGTCCTTGAGTGTATTGAAAGGCGTCTGTCAATGTTATTTTTTGTATTATTTAAAAGAAGCAAAGAATCTGCTCCACCGTTCATGGTGGAGTCTCTCTAAGGCAGGTAGATTTTTTTTAAAATGTGAAGGCGGTCCTTGTGTGCACTCTTTTGTACGTGTCAGGCAGTCGTCGGGGAAACGCTGCATCAGTCCTATCCAGGAGGAGCAGCCTACGGAGGGAGGGGCACTGAGCACACACACTGACGGGTGGAGTGGCTACGCTCACTGTCACACACACTCCGACACGGGCAGCAAGAAGATCAGGACTGACGGTAAGGACCCCCCCGCCCCCCCCGCTGGGAGACGGACAGTAACTAAGTGTATATATCCATCACCAGTGTACTAATCATGAACAGAATGTTCAGAGGAAAACACTGATCGAGAAACACCTGTTCTGATGTGGTCTGTTTTCTCTAGGGGTGTTTAGACCTGATGTGGTGTTGTCTTCTCTAGGGGTGTGTAGACCTGATGTGGTGTTGTCTTCTCTAGGGGTGTGTAGACCTGATGTGGTGTAGTCTCCTCCAGGGGTGTGTAGACCTGATGTGGTGTCGTCTCTAGGTGTGTAGACCTGATGTGTTGTATTCTCTAGGGGTGTGTAGACCTGATGTGTTGTCTTCTCTAGGGGTGTGTAGACCTGATGTGGTGTTGTCTCCTCCAGGGGGGTGTGTAGACCTGATGTGGTGTTGTCTCCTCCAGGGGGGTGTGTAGACCTGATGTGGTGTCTTCTCCTCCAGGGGTGTGTAGACCTGATGTGGTGTCGTCTCCTCCAGGGGTGTGTAGACCTGATGTGGTGTTGTCTCCTCCAGGGGTGTGTAGACCTGATGTGGTGTTGTCTCCTCCAGGGGGGTGTGTAGACCTGATGTGGTGTCTTCTCTAGGGGTGTGTAGACCTGATGTGGTGTCGTCTCCTCCAGGGGTGTGTAGACCTGATGTGGTGTTGTCTCCTCCAGGGGTGTGTAGACCTGATGTGGTGTTGTCTCCTCCAGGGGGGTGTGTAGACCTGATGTGGAGTCGACTCCTCCAGGTGGGTGTGTAGACCTGATGTGGTGTCGTCTCTAGGGGTGTGTAGACCTGATGTGGTGTTGTCTCCTCCAGGGGGGTGTGTAGACCTGATGTGGTGTTGTCTCTCAGGGGTGTGTAGACCTGATGTGGTGTCGTCTCCTCCAGGTGGGTGTGTAGACCTGATGTGGTGTCGTCTCTAGGGGTGTGTAGACCTGATGTGGTGTTGTCTCCTCCAGGGGGTGTGTAGACCTGATGTGGTGTCGTCTCCTCCAGGGGGGTGTGTAGACCTGATGTGGTGTCTTCTCCTCCAGGGCGGTGTGTAGACCTGATGTGGTGTCGTCTCTAGGGGTGTGTAGACCTGATGTGGTGTTGTCTCCTCCAGGGGGGTGTGTAGACCTGATGTGGTGTCGTCTCTAGGGGTGTGTAGACCTGATGTGGTGTTGTCTCCTCCAGGGGGTGTAGACCTGATGTGGTGTTGTCTCGTTAACCTATGTGTGTCTCCAGGGGTCTCAGTGTGTAGACCTGATGTGGTGTCGTCTCCAGGGGTGTGTAGACCTGATGTGGTGTCGTCTCTAGGGGTGTGTAGACCTGATGTGGTGTTGTCTCCTCCAGGGGGGTGTGTAGACCTGATGTGGTGGTGTCTCCTCCAGGGGGGTGTGTAGACCTGATGTGGTGTCGTCTCCTCCAGGGGGGTGTGTAGACCTGATGTGGTGTTGTCTCCAGGGGTGTGTAGACCTGATGTGGTGTTGTCTCTAGGGGTGTGTAGACCTGATGTGGTGTCGTCTCCTCCAGGGGGGTGTGTAGACCTGATGTGGTGTTGTCTCTAGGGGTGTGTAGACCTGATGTGGTGTTGTCTCCTCCAGGGGGGTGTGTAGACCTGATGTGGTGTTGTCTCTAGGGGGGTGTAGACCTGATGTGGTGTTGTCTCCTCCAGGGGGGTGTGTACGGACGTATGCAGGAGTAGTGGACAGCAGGACGTCAGAAGGTTGGCTGAAAACTCAGTAAGTAAAGATTTGTGAACAGTTGAACATGTAACTCTAGAACTTTTAGTGGTGCTTTAAACTAGAAAAACTACCTGGGTGTTCGTTGAAGGAAGTTAAGTCTGTGATTGGTTGCTCTTCACTGTAGGTCTGGGTCTGATTCGTCGAGCATGAGTCCGATCCAGGAAGAGGTGGGGTCAGAGGCGGTGGACGACGCTAGTGATCCAGCGGCGGGCGACTGGCAACAGCAGTCTTCAGCCAATCAGAGCAAGAAGGGCCGCAAGAACAACAAGAAGAGGAAGACTGATGGTGAGACGAGTGTGTTTTTAAAGTGTATATTGCCCCATCAAATCAAGCTTTTATTAATACAGCACATTTCAGACATGCAATGCAACACAATGTGCTTCACATGAAAAAACTAATAAAAACAATGAAAATAAAACAGAAATATTTACTAGACAACAAACATCAGAGGATAAAAAAACTAAAGAATAACAATAAAACTGAAGGACTAAAAAGCAGCCTGAGGAAAAGCAACGCTAAAAAGGAGTGTTTTAAGATCTCTTTTAAATATGTCCCCAGTTTCTGGGGGTCATAGTAACTAAAGGCTGCCTCTCCATGCCTCTTGGCCCTAGCCTGTCCCCAGTTTCTGGGGGTCATAGTAACTAAAGGCTGCCTCTCCATGCCTCTTGGCCCTAGGCGGTCCCCAGTTTCTGGGGGTCATAGTAACTAAAGGCTGCCTCTTGGCCCTAGGCGGTCCCCAGTTTCTGGGGGGCATAGTAACTAAAGGCTGCCTCTCCATGCCTCTTGGCCCTAGGCGGTCCCCAGTTTCTGGGGGGCATAGTAACTAAAGGCTGCCTCTCTATGCCTCTTGGCCCTAGGCTGTCCCCAGTTTCTGGGGGTCATAGTAACTAAAGGCTGCCTCTCTATGCCTCTTGGCCCTAGGCTGTCCCCAGTTTCTGGGGGGCATAGTAACTAAAGGCTGCCTCTCCATGCCTCTTGGCCCTAGCCTGTCCCCAGTTTCTGGGGGTCATAGTAACTAAAGGCTGCCTCTCCATGCCTCTTGGCCCTAGGCGGTCCCCAGTTTCTGGGGGTCATAGTAACTAAAGGCTGCCTCTCCATGCCTCTTGGCCCTAGGCTGTCCCCAGTTTCTGGGGGTCATAGTAACTAAAGGCTGCCTCTCTATGCCTCTTGGCCCTAGGCTGTCCCCAGTTTCTGGGGGGCATAGTAACTAAAGGCTGCCTCTCCATGCCTCTTGGCCCTAGCCTGTCCCCAGTTTCTGGGGGTCATAGTAACTAAAGGCTGCCTCTCCATGCCTCTTGGCCCTAGGCGGTCCCCAGTTTCTGGGGGTCATAGTAACTAAAGGCTGCCTCTCCATGCCTCTTGGCCCTAGGCTGTCCCCAGTTTCTGGGGGTCATAGTAACTAAAGGCTGCCTCTCCATGCCTCTTGGCCCTAGGCTTTGGGATAGTTAAACGGCCAGTGCCAGAGGACCTGAGGGACCTACTGGGTACATAACTTAAAAGCATGTCTGACATGTATTGGGGTGCACAATCGTGGATTGATTTAAAAACCAATAGAAGAATCTTAACATTTAATTCTAAAACTCACAGGCAGCCAGTGCAGAGGCCTTAAAACCGTCTGGTCTTGGTCAGCATTCTGTATGTTTTGCAGTTGACCAAAGGCTTTCTTGGTTAGACCAGACAGGAGAGCATTACAGTAGTCAAGCCTGCTTGTAATAAAAGCATGGCTGAGTCTCTCTGTATCAGCCTGAGAGAGAAACAGCCCCACCTTGGCAATGTTCCTCAGGTGGTAAAATGCCGTTGGTCACAATCCTAATGTGATTCAATTTAGTTCAGAATCTAAAATAACACCTAGGTTTTTCATCTTTATGGCCCGTGAATTAAAATGCGTGGCCATGTTCTCTCTCTGCGCTTTGGCTCCAATAATAAGTATCTTGGTCTTGTCTTGATTTAGCTGGAGGAAGTTGTGAGCCATCCAAAGTGTTTAAATCACTTAATAGTCTTAATTTATCTGTGGAGCTGAAGTCCTCTGGTGACGGACCCTGATAGTTAGAGCCCAAGAGAGTTTGATCTCCACTTCTCCTTATTGAAGAGTTGTGAACGGCACCATCACCGGTGGTGTACCTCAGGTTGACTGTCTCTCTGTCTCACCTCTCCCTTTTCCCTCCATCTAGGTGCAGAGACCACGTCTTCTCTGTCTCACCTCTCCCTTTTCCCTCCCTCTAGGTGCAGAGACCACGTCTTCTCTGTTCGAAGTTCCTCAGGTGTGGTAGCGATGGAACCCAGCCACCGACTCCGATCTAGGTCCCTCTCCTTACCACCTTGGTTCCTACTTCCCTACCCCCTGGGCACTTGACTCCTACCCCTAGGACCGGGTTTGGAACTAGGCCTGAAATTTCAACCCAGCTGCGCTTATCTGACTGGCTGAGAGAGCCCTATTAAAGCCATAAGTCATGATCGGAGTCCTCAGCATGTGGTATAGCAGGATGTTCCTAAATGGCACCCTATTCCCTATATAGTGCACTACTTTTAACCAGGGTCAATAGGGTCTGGTTGAAAGTAGTGCACTATGGATTGAATAGGCTGCCATTTGGGACACAATCAATCATTTTTCACTGTCCTTTTATTTGTATTTTTGCTCTTTCACTGTTTTTCAATTCTGATTTTTTTGATTTGATAAACCCCCCGTATCGTGATCGATTGGCTAGTTACTACTCTGCATGTCGTGACAGCTGTTCAATACGGAGAGCATAACGCACACCCAAGCTTAGCTCTTAGCGCCTAACCATCAGGGTCTGTCCCAAATGGCAGCCTTATCCCTGTTACAGTGCACTACCATTTAAACCAGGGTCCATGGTGCTCTGGTCAAAAGTAGTGCACTATATAGGAAATAGGGTACCATTTAGTACACAGCCAGGGGTCAGTGTTCCATGAGGAGCAACGTTACAGAATATTCATCTAGAAATACACCATCTAGATTTGACGTGCTGCTTTGTTCTATGGAAGAGGGAATAGTGTCATTCATCTGGTGTGTGCGTTTCTACATGATATCCTCCTGAACACCAGCCCAGGCTAGTGGTTCCTCTACCACCTAGTTACTGTCACCGAGTCTGAAATGTTTCCCCCCCCCCCTCTGCGTCTGTTGCCGGTGCCAAACCGGTTTAGTTTTAACCGTAAATATCGTCCCCAAGTCCAGTTCATAGTGAAACCGTTAAGTGTCTCTTAAACCATCAATGCCACCTGACTGATTCTAGTGTAATATTGTCCTGGTGCTGTAATATTTTAATTGTAATTCAAATAACTTTTGTCCTTCCTTTAAAAAAGAAAAAATGTATAAAGTTAAAGCCCCCTCCCCTCTAATTTTATCAATCCTGCTAGAACCTTCTCCAAGTGTGTGTCCCAAATGGCCCCCTATACCCTGTATAGTGCAGTGTACTATAAAGGGTATAGTGCAGTGTACTATAAAGGGTACAGTGCAGTGTACTATAAAGGGTACAGTGCAGTGTACTATAAAGGGTGCAGTGCAGTGTACTATAAAGGGTGCAGTGCAGTGTACTATAAAGGGTATAGTGCAGTGTACTATAAAGGGTACAGTGCAGTGTATTATAAAGGGTACAGTGCAGTGTACTATAAAGGGTGCAGTGCAGTGTACTATAAAGGGTATAGTGCAGTGTACTATAAAGGGTACAGTGCAGTGTACTATAAAGGGTACAGTGCAGTGTACTATAAAGGGTGCAGTGCAGTGTACTATAAAGGGTATAGTGCAGTGTACTATAAAGGGTATAGTGCAGTGTACTATAAAGGGTATAGTGCAGTGTATTATAAAGGGTACAGTGCAGTGTACTATAAAGGGTGCAGTGCAGTGTACTATAAAGGGTATAGTGCAGTGTACTATAAAGGGTACAGTGCAGTGTACTATAAAGGGTACAGTGCAGTGTACTATAAAGAGTACAGTGCAGTGTACTATAAAGGGTACAGTGCAGTGTACTATAAAGGGTACAGTGTGCCATTTGGGACGGAACCAGAGAGAGGTTGGTCTTTTACAACAGACGGTCTTGTGGCATTATTACTTTTGTATGGAAGACATTTTTGTGGTCGTTTATTATAATAAAATGTCATTCTTTTACAGTCTTACTTCCCCCTTGTTGTAACTCCTCCCCTGCAACTGTGTCAAAAGATTGTTTCAATGCAAAATGTGTCAACGTTAAGAATACGTATGCTGTTTTTGTATGAAAAATGTTAAAACAAATATTTCCTTATGAACAGGAAAAATTAAAGGTTTCTTAGTAATCCAGTGTTCCTTTTTAATCTTGTTTAGAACTGTTCTGTATCCATGGCAACATTACATCTGTCAGGCTTTGGTATAGGTGTTTTCTTATAGTTCAGTTTTTGTATATTTTTCAACACAAACCTGTATAGACATAGATCCACATCACCTACGCCACCGGTCTAAAGTTTTAGAACGCCTACTCATTCAAGGGTTTTTCTTTATTTGTACTATTTTCTACATTGTAGAATAATAGTGAAGACATCAACTATGAAATAACACGTATGGAATCATGTAGTAACCAAGAAAGTGTTAAACAAATCAAAATATATTTTATATTTGAGATTCTTCATATAGCCACCCTTTGCCTTGATGACAGCTTTGCACACTCTTGGCATTCTCTCAACCAGCTTCACCTGGAATGCCTTTCCAACAGTCTTGAAGGAGTGCCCATATATGCTGAGCACTTGTTGGCTGCTTTTCCTTCACTCTGCGGTCCAACTCATCCCAAACCATCTCAATTTGGTTGAGGTTAGGGGATTGTGGAGACCAGGTCATCTGAAACAGCACGCCATCACTCTCCTTCTTGGTCGTTGTCCTGTTGAAAAACAAATCCTAGTCCCACTAAGCCCAAACCAGATGGGATGGCGTATCGCTGCAGAATGCTGTGGTAGCCATGCTGGTTAAGTGTGCCATGAATTCTAAATAAATCAGTGTCTCCAGCAAAGCACCCCCACCCCATAACACCTCGTCCTCCATGCTTTACGGTGGGAAATACACAATTGTGACCATGAAGGCCTGATTCACACAGTCTCCTCTGAACAGTTGATGTTGAGATGTCTGTTACTTGAACTCTGTGAAGCATTTTTTTGGGCTGCAATTTCTGAGGCTGGTAACTCTAATTAACTTATCCTCTGCAGCAGAGGTAACTCTGGGTCTTCCTTTCCTGTTCTTGCCATAATATGGACTTGGTCTTTTACCAAATAGGGCTATCTTCTGTATACCCCGCCCCCCACCTTGTCACAACACAACTGATTGGCTCAAACGCATTAACCTTTTTTTTCACCTAAACTGATACCCAAATCTAACTGCCTGTAGCTCGGGACCTGAAGCAAGGATATGCATATTATTGATACCATTTGAAAGGAAACACGTTGAGGTTTGAACACGTTGAAATTAATTTAGGAGAATATAACACATTAGATCTGGTAAAAGATAATACAAACAAAAAACATTTGTTTTCTATTTTTTTTGTTCCATCATCTTTGAAATGCAAGAGAAAGGCCACAATATAATATTGCAGTTTAGGCGCAATTTAGATTTTGGCCACTAGATGGCAGAAATGTGTGAGATTGATCCAGTGAAGCATTGGACTATTTTATATCAAGTCTGCCCAAATGTGCCGAATTGGTCAATTGATACATTTTCAAGTACATAACTATAGAGAACATACAAAAATGATATGGTAATACAAAATGTAAGTTTACACACTCCCAGGAATATCATACATGATGGACCATTGCTTATACACAAACTTTCACACATCTAGATGGCTGGGTGGGGTGGGTGTGGAGGCAGCATGGGTTCAAACTGTAGAACCCAGTTCCTATATTTGAATATAAAAATTGATGTTATCAAACAAAACTAAGCTACATTTAATCTCTGGGACCCTTAGGATGACAAATCAGAGCAAATCACTGAATGTAAGTACATTATTTACCTTCAGAGGCGACTATCAAACCAGTTGCCGTGATACGTTTTGTGTTGTTGTGCGCTCTCCTCAAACAATAGCATGGTATTTTTTCACTGTAATAGCTACTGTAAATTGGACAGTGCAGTTAGATTAACAAGAATTTAAGCTTTCTGCCCATATAAGACATGTCTATGTCCTGGAAAGTTTGCTGTTACTTACAACAGTCATGCTAATCACATTAGCGCACGTTAGCTCAACCATCCCGTATACGGGACACTGATCCCGTAGAGGTTAAGAAGGAAAGAAATTCCACAAATTAACTTTTAAGAAGGCACACCTGTTAATTGAAATGCATTCCAGGTGACTACCTCATGAAGCTGGTTGAGAGAATGCCAAGAGTGTGCAAAGCCGTCATCAAGGCAAAGGTTGGCTATTGGAAGAATCTCAAATATGTAATATATTTTGATTTGTTTAACACTTTCTTGGTTACTACATGATTCCATGTGTTATTTCATAGTTTTGATGTCTTCACTATTATTCTACAATGTAGAAAATAGTCAAAATAAAGAAAAACCCTTGAATGAGTATGTGTTCTAAAACTTTTGACCGGTAGTGTACATCTTGACAAATATAATCAAACCTTAAGGTATAAGTTAGGTGTTTTATTAGAAATAAGCTCCAATCAGTTTATCTTTCAATTTCTAAAAGTGGAAGACTTTTCCAAAATGTCTGTCCTCAGGTTGCCTGTGAAGTGCCAACCCTTGTCATTGATATGATGGAGCAGACCAGATCACAATTTAAATGTTTCTTAAGTCCCCACCAAAGAAGACACCCAACTGCCAGGCACTTCAGGCTAGAAAGCGAGTAGCAATTTTATTTACATTTACATTTACGTCATTTAGCAGACGCTCTTATCCAGATCTGGACAGTGTTAGTTAAAATGACATTTATATAATATATTAACTGCAGCCAGAATTAATTACACTATTGTCCATATTGATCATCTCTGAATCTGCTGTAAAACTCTCCACTCTGACCAGACAGTCAAATAACTGAAGACAAGAACTAGAACCTCAAAACTCAGTTCAAACACGTTTACTGTCACAGTTTCCATGTTGATGTTTTGCCATAAACTCAAAACGGTCTTTGAAACACACTTCAATATAATCTGCCAGAGTATATACTTAGGCCTAGATTCAATGTGATCAAGCATTAACCGGCATAGCGGATGTTTTGGCAGCGTCTGATGTGGAACTGTTGGAGCTGTCGACAACCAAGTGTAGGATATATATAGAAAGAATTACGCTCAAATAAAAAAAATCATTCAACTGGGTGTAGATGACATCTCACATTCCAGTGTTGGAACTTCTAAACAAGGCTGCATGGGATTTCTGTTGACGCGACTGTGGAGCCGATTGCAACGTCCGCTTCAGGTCCAACGCCGGGAGCCGCTTGTGGATTTGACAGCTGTAACGCAGTTCTACCTCCGACACCGCTAAAGCGGATCTGATTGAAAAGAGCCCTAAAAATGTAAAACAAACAATAACTTGCTATACACAACTGGGTGAAACAATATATACTATACATCCATTGTGTCTCTTAGGATATACAGTGGGGAGAACAAGTATTTGATACACTGCCGATTTTGCAGGTTTTCCTACTTACAAAGCATGTAGATGTCTGTAATTTTTATCATAGGTACACTTCAACTGTGAGAGACGGAATCTAAACAAAAATCCAGAAAATCACATTGTATGATTTTTAAGTAATTCATTTGCATTTTATTGCATGACATAAGTATTTGATACATCAGAAAAGCAGAACTTAATATTTGGTACAGAAACCTTTGTTTGCAATTACAGAGATAATCCGTTTCCTGTAGGTCTTGACCAGGTTTGCACACACTGCAGTAGGGATTTTGGCCCACTCCTCCATACAGACCTTCTCCAGATCCTTCAGGTTTCGGGGCTGTTGCTGGGCAATACAGACTTTCAGCTCCCTCCAAAGATTTTCTATTGGGTTCAGGTCTGGAGACTGGCTAGGCCACTCCAGGACCTTGAGATGCTTCTTACGGAGCCACTCCTTAGTTGCCCTGGCTGTGTGTTTCGGGTCGTTGTCATGCTGGAAGACCCAGCCACGACCCATCTTCAATGCTCTTACTGAGGGAAGGAGGTTGTTGGCCAAGATCTTGTGATACATGGCCCCATCCATCCTCCCCTCAATACGGTGCAGTCGTCCTGTCCCCTTTGCAGAAAAGCATCCCCAAAGAATGATGTTTCCACCTCCATGCTTCACGGTTGGGATGGTGTTCTTGGGGTTGTACTCATCCTTCTTCTTCCTCCAAACACGGCGAGTGGGGTTTAGACCAAAAAGCTCTATTTTTGTCTCATCAGACCACATTACCTTCTCCCATTCCTCCTCTGGATCATACAGATGGTCATTGGCAAACTTCAGACGGGCCTGGACATGCGCTGGCTTGAGCAGGGGGACCTTGCGTGCGCTGCAGGATTTTAATCCATGACGGCGTAGTGTGTTACTAATGGTTTTCTTTGAGACTGTGGTCCCAGCTCTCTTCAGGTCATTGACCAGGTCCTGCCGTGTAGTTCTGGGCTGATCCCTCACCTTCCTCATGATCATTGATGCCCCACGAGGTGAGATCTTGCATGGTGCCCCAGACCGAGGGTGATTGACCGTCATCTTGAACTTCTTCCATTTTCTAATAATTGCGCCAACAGTTGTTACCTTCTCACCAAGCTGCTTGCCTATTGTCCTGTAGCCCATCCCAGCCTTGTGCAGGTCTACAATTTTATCCCTGATGTCCCTACACAGCTCTCTGGTCTTGGCCATTGTGGAGAGGTTGGAGTCTGTTTGATTGAGTGTGTGGACAGGTGTCTTTTATACAGGTAACAAGTTCAAACAGGTGTAGTTAATACAGGTAATAAGTGGAGAACAGGAGGGCTTCTTAAAGAAAAACTAACAGGTCTGTGAGAGCCGGAATTCTTACTGGTTGGTAGGTGATCAAATACTTATGTCATGCAATAAAATGCAAATTAATTACTTAAAAATCATACAATGTGATTTTCTGGATTTTTGTTTTAGATTCCGTCTCTCACAGTGGAAGTGTACCTATGATAAACATTACAGACCTCTACATGCTTTGTAAGTAGGATAACCTGCAAAATCGGCAGTGTATCAAATACTTGTTCTCCCCACTGTATATGTGTTGGGTGGAGGGGTGCTTGTTTCTAATTGTCTGTTTCTTTGTGTGTAACTAAAGAGTTGTGGAAATGTGATCTCGAAGAACAAAGAACAGTCAATCAATGAATGAATCCATTGAAATCCAATGGTTGTAAACGGTAGCTGTGTAAAAGTCTACTGGCAGGTTTTTGTTGCCATGTCTATGAATTTGAGATTGTTTTCCCCGTTCCCATCCCTTACCTTGTTTACACCAGAGATGGACTGTTGATCTCATCGTCTTGGTCTTCAGACTCCCGACCAAATCATATTCTCATGCTTTTGGTGCAATTACTCTTATTTTGTAAAAACATATTACGTTATAATATAGAATTGGGCAAAATCTAAAGTCTCAATAAAACATGCAACAAAACAAAATTGCTCATAATTAAAGCAGAATTGGCTACTGAAGGTTGACATACTGTGAAGAGAGGGGAAAAGGCTGGGAAACTGCTGGCCAGAACAATCAAAAGACAGCACAATCATATATTCCCTCTATAAAATAGGTCCTGGTCTCGGTCAGTGTCAGAATCTGACTCTGGGGGTCAATACTGAGGTCCAGACTTGGTTGGAGTCTTTATAAAGATGTCCTGTCTGAGTCTGATACTTTATAAAGAGGTCCTGTCTTGGTCTGAGTCTTTAAAAAGAGGTCCAGTCTTGGTCTTGGTCTTAGTCTTTATAAAGAGGTCTTGGTTTTGGTCTGAGTCTTTATGAAGAGGTCCAGTCTTGGTCTGAGTCTTGGTGAGTCTTGGTCTGAGTCTTTATAAAGCGGTCCAGTCTTGGTCTGAGTCTTTATAAAGAGGTCCAGTCTTGGTCTTGGTCAGAGTCTGAGTCAGTATCAGAGTGTTGCGGTTCTTGACTCCATTGCTGCAGTATACCGGACCAATAGGGGGCGCTGTCTCTCCGGTGTGTCTTCTGGTGTTTCGTAAGAGCTCTTTTCTCTGAGAAACACTTGCCACCGTCAGGGCATTGGTACGGCTTTGCTCGAGGGCTCCGGTCTTGACTCAATCTCAGTTTTTTACCAGGCAAAGAGAAAGCAGAGCTGTGTGCCCCTGACCCGTGTGTGTTGCTGTATGTGTCTGTCCCGTGTGTGTCGCGCTGGTGTTTCTTCATGGCTTTCTTTTCGGTGAAACGCTTCCCGCAGTCGGGGCACGGGTACGGTTTCTCTCCGGTGTGTGTTAGTATGTGTGTTTTCAGCGTATTCGACTGAGAGAAACTCTTGTCGCAGTAAGTGCAGTGAAACGGTTTCTCACCCGAGTGTATTAGGCGGTGCCGTATTAAAGATGCACCATGCGAGAACTTCATATCGCAGACGGAGCATTGGAAAGGTTTCTCTCCCGTGTGCACCGTCTGGTGACGTTTCATGTAAGACTTCTCAGTGAAGCGTTTGTCGCAATGGGAGCATTGGTAAGGTTTCTCTCCTGTGTGCTTTCTCTCGTGGATTATCAATCTATGCTTTGAATTGAATTCCTGGCCGCAAGTAAGGCAGAGGTATGGATTCTTCTCTCTTACTTGCTCGTTAATTTTTTGATGCTTGGTTCTCTGATGATTCGACAAGGCCTGAAGCACCCTGAATGTCTTCCCGCAGTCGGGGCAGAGGTGCCGTTTCTCCTCGTGGGTCACCCCATGTTTCTTCAGCGCTCCAGACTCCATGAAGCCTTTCCCACAGACAGAACAGACGTGCGGCTTTGCTACTTGCTCTCCGTGCTGCGTTTTCTGATGTCTTCTCAAGGCTGAGTGGAAGCCGAAGCTCTTGCCGCAGTCGGCGCAGAGGTGAGGTTTCTCTCCAGTGTGGGTCCGCAGGTGAGTCTCTAACCCTGCCTTAGAAGCCAGCCTCTTCCCACAGTGAGGGCATGGCTCAGAGACCTGTGTCTTGCCTATCTTCTCTCCTTTATGTCTTCTAACATGTGTTCTAAGGTTCGAAGAGTCGTTAAATCGCTTCCCGCAAATGGGGCAAATGAAGGGTTTCTCCCCAGTGTGCATACGAAGGTGCCTTTGATAACTACTTGAGTGAGAAAAGCGTTTGTGGCATTGGGAGCATCGAAATGGTTTCTCTCCGGTATGCGTTCTCTGGTGGCTTGTCAGCCTTTCCTTTGTTGGGAAATGGCGCTTGCATTGAGGGCATTGGAATTGGTTTCTATTTAAACGATGCAATTTGGAATGATTTGTTAAGGTAAATAAGGATGCGAAAGTCTTTCCGCAATCGGAGCAGAGGTGAGGTTTCTCTTCTGAATGGATGGCTTGATGTTTTTTTAAGTATCCAGAATCTCTAAAGCCTTTCCCACAGACAGAGCACACGTGGGGCTTCGCACTACCTGCTGCGTGAAGTGTCTGATGTCTTTTCAGAGACGACAGAAAAGAGAAACTGTTCCCACAGTCAGCACAGAGGTGGGGTTTCTCTCCAGTGTGGGTTCTTTGATGGGACCTCAAGGCTCCTGGTTGATTAAAGACTTTCCCACAGACCGAACATTCGTGCCGTTTCACTCCTCTGTGCTCTGAATGACTAAGCTTCTGATGTTTGGTCAAGGAGGGACGGAAAGCGAAGCTCTTCCCGCAGTCGGGGCAGACGTGAGATTTCTCTACAGTGTGGGTCTTCAGGTGAATCTTTAGTCTTGTCTTGGTTGACAACTTCTTCCCACAGTGAGAACATGGATGAAGGACAGGCTTCTTTACTGTCTCCTCCTGTTCTGAAGAACCAACATTGTTCTCAGAAGGTTCCTCTTTGGAATGTTCTTCGGAGTGAGTTCTTTTGATGTGTTTCTTCAAGTTTCCTGGATCATTAAAACGCTTGCCACAACGAGGGCAAACATACGGTTTCTCCCCAGTATGAGTTCTCAGATGCCTCTTAAGACTAGACAATTCATTGAATCCCTTCCCGCAGTCAAAGCACTGGTGAGGTTTCTCTCCTGTGTGGGTTACCAGGTGCTCCTCCAAAGCCTTCTTTGTGGGAAACTTCTCCCCACAGTGAGGACACGGTTCACGGTAGAGCCTCTCCACACCAACCTTCTCTCCTGGGTGAGCTCTCCTGATGTGTTTCTTTAAGTTTCCTGGATCATTGAAACCTTTCTTACAACGAGGGCAACGTACGGTTTCTCTCCAGTGTGAGTTAGCAGATGTCTCTTAAGACTGGAATGTGTACTGAATGTCTTTCTGCATTCAGAGCATGTGGTTTCAGAAATATGACATTCAGAAATATGACATTTCTCTCCAGTATGAGTTTTCAGATGCCTGGTAAGGCTGGAAAATGTACTGAATACTTTTCCACATTCAGCGCATATATTTCTCTGTTTTTCTCCAGTGTGAGTTAGCAGATGTCGCTCCAGAATGTCTTTTGTGGCAAAACTCTTCCCACACTGAGCACAGGAGTGGGTTTTCTTGCAGGTTTTCTGCCCTGGTGTTTTCCTGCAGTCCATCAGCTGCACAGACACCCTCTTCAGACCTCGCAGTAAGGTGCTACCAGGAGAGGCACGACACGGGGTCTTTGGTGGGCGACACTTGTCCTGGAAATCACCAAAAAAAAGAGACTGAATTAATCAGGGTGGGAAACGCTCTCCTACCTGTCAATGAACTTTGAAGTCTTTAAATTCCTCTCCTTCTCAATAAAGGAGAAAGTCTAAATCCTTGTATAAGTTGTTGAGAGCCTTGAGAAACACTTTATGCCTGGGAAAATAAATACTAACTTTTTGACAGGGAAAATAAATACTAACTTTTTGACTGGGAAAATAAATACTCACGTTTGACTGGGGAAATAAATACTCACTTTCTGACTGGGGAAATAAATACTCACTTTCTGCTCTGGTGTGTGCTTCTCTGGAGATAACTCCACCTCCAGCCCATCGCTAGCCATCCAATCCCTGACCTCCCTGTCCAATTCTTCAACGCCGTCTGCAGCGTCATAATCATCGGACTGGTTGGGACTCACGGGCTCTGCCTCCAGCCCATTGCTAGGCAACCAATCTGTGTCCTCCGCGTCACAGTCTGCAGCGTCATCATCATCAGCCTGGCTGGGACTCACGGGCTCCACCTCGTTGCTAGGTAACCCAGCCCCTCCCTCTCCGTTCCATTTTTCATCGCAATCTACAGGATCATCATCATCATCGGCTTGGCTGGGACTCATTAGTGCACCGCTAGCATCCTTTAGTATCCTCCTGATGTCCTCTTTCAGTTGGACTAACCAAGACATTCCCTGCTCCTCCGATTTCATTGAATCCGTATTGTCCCACATTTCTTCCATGATTTTACGCCGCAATGAGCGGTGATCCATTCCTTTAACTTCGGATGCATCTTCACCATGACATTCACAAAGGTAGCGTAAATTGGCCTCAGTTAAATTCCATAAACTCTTTTCAATTTCATCCATCAACTTTCCCTTCTCTTGACTCATATTGTCTGTTGAGTTAGAATGCTTCTTGGTAAAAATAGCAATAATAACAACTACTTATTGAATGGAGCTGTCACAAGTGTGAGGTGTCTCTCCTCCCACTGGGCACAGACGTCAATTCAACGTCTATTCCATGTTGGTTCAAAGTAATTTCATTGAAATGATGTGGAAACAACGTTGATTCAACCAGTGTGTGCCCAGTGGGCTGTGTTTATTCACACGTCTTCTATAACTGGAGTCTCATAACAGCAGAAGATCTTGTGAGGTCACCTCACCTGTGTAGATAGGAGGCCACGGTGTGAGACAAAAACTGTTTCTACCATTCATTATATCTACATGTATAGTGCGATTATATTCTTGTCAAGTGTGTCAGATCTTTACATTTTGTAGAATTAATTTGTATTTTTAGCTAATAGAACAATATCAGTGCCAAATTTATTTACCGATTTAATAACATTTTAATGTTCCCATGAGGGCTTTTATTTTGAAGGATCCAACCCGGAAGCATAATTCCGTTAGCTAACAGGCTAGCTAAGAAAACACGAACAGAAAGTACAACAGTAACTAATTGATTATATGCAGCTACAATCGATCTGCATATAGCTACCAGTCAGAAAACAGTAATTGTATTCTTATATCGACTCAATTTGAGCACAGCTTCAAATTAGTTAGCAGGAGCAATTATCTAGCTAGCTACAAAGCTAAACCGCAGCTAAGCAGAGCAGGTAACTAGCCTAGCTAACGGTTATGTAAACCTATCAACTAATTACAACGTTTGGACGATCTTTATGACTGTTGGTAGATACCTAACACTTAACTTACCAGCTCGATTGAAACAGTTTCCTTTCCCTGTATTTAGTAGTCTGGTAATTAGCTCGCTAGCTTTTCAAACGCGACCTGTTCACGTCCGAGGAGAAAAGAAACAAAGTACGGAGGCTGAGAAAGGACATCACATGAGAGGAGAGCAGCGGCATATTGCAGTGGTTCCCAACCAGGGGTACTAGGACCCATCCACAGGGGGTACTTGAGAAGACTCATTAGACCATACTTCAGTGGTACACCCCGAGCAGAGCAAAATTCAGTTGGTGGTACAGTAACCGAAAAAGGTTGGGAACCACTGGCATGAGTGAAAGGTTAGAGAGAAATGAGAAATCTAACGAAGCTATCCTCATTGAGGACATGGATACACTTTATATTGCATCATGTGTCTTTATTAACCCCTTGCCTATGCAATGAAACAGCACAGTGACAAAGAGGAGTGTTCATTGAGTTTTCTGGTGATTTTCACTAGTTTGTTTAGAATGTTTCTGTTTATGATTGAGCAATTTGCCAAAACCGGCAGATGAACGCAAACTTTAAAGCAATTAAGACTAACAAGAAACACTCTGTGTGACCCTGATTTAGCCCACTGCAGTAAAATATTAAAATAGTCTTATTGAAAGATATATATATATATATATATATATATATATATATATATATATATATATATATATATATGAGTCCATGTTTCTATCCACTTGAAACCATTTTAGCTTCAGGATGATTAATCTATACAGCTAAATATACAAAAAGAAACAACACATTCAAGACCAGAAAATGTCCTGAGCTCAACTTCATGACTCTGTATCCAAACCAGTCTCACCACTGGGGCCCAAGCAGAGAAAAAACACAACATATAAGAAAACATGTTCTTATTTTGAAACATTTAACAACCCTTCAAATAAAAAATGAAACTTTTGATTCACAACTGTTTGAGACATGGCAACGTCGATAACTTTCCCCTCCAATTAAAAGATAGATATGAGACTCCTGGGATTAGATAGCTAAACAGACTGTTAACCAGGCTATGTTCTATCATTCCACTCCTTGGGAGATTCTCATTGAGGGTGGTGTCAATTGGTTAGTAGGTGAACAAATGAGTCTTCTCCCCTCCTCCATGACCTACTTGGGCAGAGGATGCACAAGAGTATCCTCGTGGCGGCACGTGCAGAGGTTTTCTAAAATCCGCCACCCCCCCTTTGAATCAGAAAAACATGCAAACATTTTAAAAACGATATGCTACTTATCCTTTTATCTATAAAATGTCTTTCACAACTATGAATATATGTCTGATATTTTCTTTGTGCATCTAATTGTAGACTGACATCTGCTTTGTAATATACTATGAATAGAAAAGGTGTGTACAGCAGTAGTTATATAGGATGGTGTGTCTAGACAGTATATGAATAGAAAAGGTGTGTACAGCAGAGCCATGACTAGAATACATTATATACATATAGAGTGGGTAAAACAGTGTGGTATCTAAGGAATTTATGACTTTGTTAGCTTTGCAAATGGTAATGTGGTATCTAAGGAATTTATGACTTTGTTAGCTTTGCAAATGGTAATGTGGTATCTAGGGAATTTATGACTGGAACACGCTGTCGTACACTTAGATCCAGAGCATCCCAAACATGCTCAATGGGTGACATGTCTGGTGAGTATGCAGGTCATGGAAGAACTGGGACCTTTTCAGCTTCCAGGAATTGTGTACAGATCCTTGCGAAGTTGGGCCGTGCATTATCATGCTGAAACATGAGGTGATGGCGGCGGATGAATGGCACGACAAACTGGCCTCAGGATCTTGTCACGGTTTCTCTGTGCATTGAAATGTCCATTGATAAAATACTAATTGTGTTTGTTGTCTGTAGCTTATGCCTGCCCACACCATAACCCCACCAACACCATGGGGCACTCTGTTAACAACGCTGACATCAGCAAACCACTTGCCCACACAACGCCATACGCTGTCTGCCATCTGCCCGGTATTTTCTAAAACGACGTTGGAGTCAGCTTACGGTAGAGAAATGAACATTCAATTCTTTGCCAACCAGGCTATGTTCTATCATTCCACTCCTTGGGAGATTCACCTGTACTGTCTCCTCCTTCTAGATGGTAGCAGTGTGAACAGGCCCTGTACTGTCTCCCCCTTCTAGATGGTAGCAGGGTGAACAGGCCCTGTACTGTCTCCCCCTTCTAGATGGTAGCAGGGTGAACAGGCCCTGTACTGACTCCTCCTTCTAGATGGTAGCAGGGTGAACAGGCCCTGTACTGTCTCCTCCTTCTAGATGGTAGCAGGGTGAACAGGCCCTGTACTGTCTCCCCCTTCTAGATGGTAGCAGGGTGAACAGGCCCTGTACTGTCTCCTCCTTCTAGATGGTAGCAGGGTGAACAGGCCCTGTACTGTCTCCTCCCTTCTAGATGGTAGCAGGGTGAACAGGCCCTGTACTGTCTCCTCCTTCTAGATGGTAGCAGGGTGAACAGGCCCTGTACTGTCTCCTCCTTCTAGATGGTAGCAGGGTGAACAGGCCCTGTACTGTCTCCTCCTTCTAGATGGTAGCAGGGTGAACAGGCCCTGTACTGTCTCCTCCTTCTAGATGGTAGCAGGGTGAACAGGCCCTGTACTGTCTCCTCCTTCTAGATGGTAGCAGGGTGAGCAGGCCCTGTACTGTCTCCTCCTTCTAGATGGTAGCAGGGTGAACAGGCCCTGTACTGTCTCCTCCTTCTAGATGGTAGCAGGGTGAGCAGGCCCTGTACTGTCTCCTCCTTCTAGATGGTAGCAGGGTGAGCAGGCCCTGTACTGTCTCCTCCTTCTAGATGGTAGCAGGGTGAACAGGCCCTGTACTGTCTCCTCCTTCTAGATGGTAGCAGGGTGAACAGGCCCTGTACTGTCTCCTCCTTCTAGATGGTAGCAGGGTGAACAGGCCCTGTACTGTCTCCTCCTTCTAGATGGTAGCAGGGTGAACAGGCCCTGTACTGTCTCCTCCTTCTAGATGGTAGCAGGGTGAACAGGCCCTGTACTGTCTCCTCCTTCTAGATGGTAGCAGGGTGAACAGGCCCTGTACTGTCTCCTCCTTCTAGATGGTAGCAGGGTGAACAGGCCCTGTACTGTCTCCTCCTTCTAGATGGTAGCAGGGTGAACAGGCCCTGTAGTGTCTCCTCCTTCTAGATGGTAGCAGGGTGAACAGGCCCTGTACTGTCTCCTCCTTCTTGATGGTAACAGGGTGAACAGGCCCTGTACTGTCTCCTCCTTCTAGATGGTAGCAGGGTGAACAGGCCCTGTACTGTCTCCTCCTTCTAGATGGTAGCAGGGTGAACAGGCCCTGTACTGTCTCCTCCTTCTAGATGGTAGCAGGGTGAACAGGCCGTGACTTGGGTGGCTGGGGTCCTTGATGATCTTACATTTACATTTTAGTCATTTAGCAGACGCTCTTATCCAGAGCGACTTACAGTTAAGTGAGTGCATACATTTTCATACTGGCCCCCCCGTGGGAAACGAACCCACAACCCTGGCGTTGCAAGCGCCATGCTCTACCAACTGAGCTACACGGGGCCCTCAAAGGATGAAAAGACCACAGACAACGGGGTTAATTGCCCGGTGTCTCATGGCACAAAATGTTAGTTCTCTTTCCTCTGAAGCCCTTGGCGACTGTATCGAAACACACCAAGTACGAATTCCTTTATTGAGGTAAAATGACAATGAGTTCTGCTTTTAAATGGATAAGGTGGAGAGCAAAAAGCCACAAGTGTTGGAACTGAAGCATACATGTTTTACCTCTATGTAGAGCAGTGCCCAGAGCACAAGCCTATCTTATTTCCATCTAACAGCCACAAGGCATAACACACATGCTTTTATACTGAACAAAAATATATAAACGCAACATGCAACAATTTCAAAGATTTTACTGAGTTACAGAAAATCAGTCAATTGAAAGCAATTCTAAATCTATGGATTTCACATGACTGGGAATACAGATATACAGTGGGGAGAACAAGTATTTGATACACTGCCGATTTTGCAGGTTTTCCTACTTACAAAGCATGTAGAGGTCTGTAATTTTTATCATAGGTACACTTCAACTGTGAGAGACGGAATCTAAAACAAAAATCCAGAAAATCACATTGTATGATTTTTAAGTAATTAATTTGCATTTTATTGCATGATATAAGTATTTGATCACCTACCAACCAGTAAGAATTCCGGCTCTCACAGACCTGTTAGTTTTTCTTTAAGAAGCCCTCCTGTTCTCCACTCATTACCTGTATTAACTGCACCTGTTTGAACTCGTTACCTGTATAAAAGACACCTGTCCACACACTCAATCAAACAGACTCCAACCTCTCCACAATGGCTAAGACCAGAGAGCTGTGTAAGGACATCAGGGATACAATTGTAGACCTGCACAAGGCTGGGATGGGCTACAGGACAATAGGCAAGCAGCTTGGTGAGAAGGCAACAACTGTTGGCGCAATTATTAGAAAATGGAGAAGTTCAAGATGACGGTCAATCACCCTCGGTCTGGGGCTCCATGCAAGATCTCACCTCGTCGGGCATCAATGATCACGAGGAAGTTGAGGGATCAGCCCAGAACTACACGGCAGGACCTGGTTAATGACTTGAAGAGAGCTGGGACCACAGTCTCAAAGAAAACCATTAGTAACACACTACGCCGTCATGGATTAAAATCCTGCAGCGCACGCAAGGTCCCCCTGCTCAAGCAAGCGCATGTCCAGGCCCGTCTGAAGTTTGCCAATGACCATCTGGATGATCCAGAGGAGGAATTGGAGAAGGTCATGTGGTCTGATGAGACAAAAATAGAGCTTTTTGGTCTAAACTCCACTCGCCGTGTTTGGAGGAAGAAGAAGGATGAGTACAACCCCAAGAACACCATCCCAACTGTGAAGCATGGAGGTGGAAACATCATTCTTTGGGGATGCTTTTCTGCAAAGGGGACAGGACGACTGATCCGTATTGAGGGGAGGATGGATGGGGCCATGTATCGCGAGATCTTGGCCAACAACCTCCTTCCCTCAGTAAGAGCATTGAAGATGGGTCGTGGCTGGGTCTTCCAGCATGACAACAACCCGAAACACACAGCCAGGGCAACTAAGGAGTGGCTCCGTAAGAAGCATCTCAATGTCCTGGAGTGGCCTAGCCAGTCTCCAGACCTGAACCCAATAGAAAATCTTTGGAGTGAGCTGAAAGTCCGTATTGCCCAGCGACAGCCCCGAAACCTGAAGGATCTGGAGAAGGTCTGTATGGAGGAGTGGGCCAAAATCCCTGCTGCAGTGTGTGCAAACCTCGTCAAGACCTACAGGAAACGTATGATCTCTGTAATTGCAAACAAAGGTTTCTGTACCAAATATTAAGTTCTGCTTTTCTGATGTATCAAATACTTATGTCATGCAATAAAATGCAAATTAATTACTTAAAAATCATACAATGTGATTTTCTGGATTTTTGTTTTAGATTCCGTCTCTCACAGTTGAAGTGTACCTATGATAGAAATTACAGACCTCTACATGCTTTGTAAGTAGGAAAACCTGCAAAATCGGCAGTGTATCAAATACTTGTTCTCTCCACTGTACATCTGTTAGTCACAGATACCTTTTTATAAAAGGTAGGGGCGTGGATCAGAAAACCAGTCAGTATCTGGTGTGAACACCATTTGCCTCAAGCAGCGAGACACATCTCCTTCGCATAGAGTTGTCCCATTCCTCTTCAATGGCTTTACGAAGTTGCTGGATATTGGCGGGAACTGGAACACGCTGTCGTACACTTAGATCCAGAGCATCCCAAACATGCTCAATGGGTGACATGTCTGGTGAGTATGCATGTCATGGAAGAACTGGGACCTTTTCAGCTTCCAGGAAGTACAGATCCTTGCGACGTTGGACCATGCATTATCATGCTGAAACATGAGGTGATGGCGGCGGATGAATAGCACGACAAACTGGCCTCAGGATCTTGTCACGGTATCTCTGTGCATTGAAATGTCCATTGATAAAATACTAATTGTGTTTGTTGTCTGTAGCTTATGCCTGCCCACACCATAACCCCACCAACTCCATGGGGCACTCTGTTAACAACGTTGACATCAGCAAACCGCTTTCCCACACAACGCCATACGCTGTCTGCCATCTGCCCGGTATTTTCTAAAACGACGTTGGAGTCAGCTTACGGTAGAGAAATGAACATTCAATTCTTTGCCAACAGCTCTGGTGGACATTCCTGCAGTCAGCATGCCAATTGCACGCTCCCTCAACTACTTGAGACATCTGTGGCATTGTGTTGTGTGACAAAACTACACATTTTAGAGTGGCCTTTTATTGTCCCCAGCACAAGGTGCACCTGTGTAATGATCATGCTGTTTAATCAGCTTCTTGATATGCCACACCTGTCAGGTGGATGGACTATCTTGGCAAAGGAGAAATGCCCACTAAAAGGGATGTAAACAAATTTGTGCACAACATTTGAAAGAAATAAGCTTTTTGTGTGTATGGAACATTTCTGGAATCTTTTATTTCAGCTCATGAAACATGGGACCACCACTTTACATGTTGTGTTTATATTTTTGTTCAGTGTATATTATCATTCACTCCTCGACTCAAAATAACCGTGGCTTGTCAGTGATGTAGGACACGATTACATTTGAGACGGGATATTCCTGCTCTTTGAAAACTCCTTGGCCTTAGTACCATCAGGTAGGATAACAAAACAGACCCTGCAGTGTGATTCAATGTACTTACATTTCAATAAAGCCAACCTGCCACAGACAACAGACCAATGTATGAGTTTCAGTCTGTGTCTCGCACATAATGCACCGACTTATACAAACACACACAAAAGCACAGTCTCAACGTTGGGATGCCTTCCTTAAGTAAGAGGGTGGGAGCTATAGGCGCCACTCTCAAGTGGGCTAAACTGGTTTTCCTGAGGAACGCGTCTAAACCAAACTTTGTGCCCCTTCTGGGATTTAGCAGAGTTGCTATAGCAACAGGAAGTTCCCAGTTGTGCGTGCAGCTCACACCGTTACCGCGGCAGTAACAAAGAAGAAGGTCACAAGCAGCAAGGGTCTCAATGGCAAAGAGAAAAGCCTGTTTGAATCGGTGTCCTTCTAGAGTTCAGACAAACTCCACAGCATGGGGAGAGGTTAAGAGTGCAGTAGCTCAGACTCGTGTGGAACAAATTGCTCTAATTAAAGTGTTTTTTGATATTAAAGGAGAATCATGTTATGAGACGCTGGAACAATTTTACTTGGACATTTAGGCAGATCTAATTTGTTGGTCAATGCCAGTAAAACTCAAATTATCTTCACTTATGAGGTTGCGAATTTGTAGTTCATCAAGAATTTTGTTTATCAAGACCTAGTAGCTTTACCCCATGTGAAAAATCTTGTATTTGTGTACGGAGCCACCTAGCCCTAACGCAACCTCAATTCCCCTCGTTTGCATAGTTATCTCCTTTGTGGTCCATGAATTCCTCCCATAGTCGCCATCCCCGCGGCAGCAACTGTGAGACTTCTTGACCTTCCTGTGACACCGTGGGCTGTAGATGTCCTGAAGGGCAGGCAGTGTGACCCCGTAGTCTTCTAGCTAGCTTTTCTTCTTCTATGGTATTATGGCAGTCCGTAAACAAACGTTAGAGGTGCACGCCACCACCTACTGTGTGGGATGAAAACAAAAAGATCCCACAAAACAGGAGCATTGTGGGGGGTTGGAGGAAAAATCCATACAGACTACCAACAGCAACAGAAAAACGGAACAAAAACGTCCTACTTATTCTGTTAAAAACGCCAAATCCCTACTCAGGCTCAAGAGCCTGGGAAGGTGGGATATCTTCCGTACTTGCCAAAACCATTTTTAGGTCTTCAGCTATGTACCCAGCAACCTTTCGCCCGCAGCCATAATATGTCCAGTTTCGCACAAAATCCATATTTTTCACACACACATCGTCTCCGGTTCTCTCGACTGACAACAAACATTCTCAATGGGCTGTGGGTCCTCCATGACCATATCTTCTATATATATATATATATATATACATACACACACACACATCATTCTCAATGGGCTGTGGGTCCTCCACGACCATATCTTCTACTACATCTTTCTCAATGGGCTGTGGGTCCTCCACGACCATATCTTCTACTACATCATTCTCAATGGGCTGTGGGTCCTCCACGACCATATCTTCTACTACATCATTCTCAATGGGCTGTGGTGAGCAAAACAATATCTTCTACTACATCATTCTCAATGGGCTGTGGTGCCTCCACGACCATATCTTCTACTACATCTTTCTCAATGGGCTGTGGGTCCTCCACGACCATATCTTCTACTACATCATTCTCAATGGGCTGTGGTGAGCACAACAATATATTCTACTACATCATTCTCAATGGGCTGTGGTGCCTCCACTACCATATCTTCTACTACATTGTCACTTCTCTCAACTCGTTTAATTGCCTCCGCATAAGATATCCGATGTATCGCCCTGACTTTTGCCACTTCCAGCTCCTTCACCCTTACAGGGCACTCCATGAATTCAGGATCATGATCCCCACCACAGTTGCAACACCCTATACGCCGATCTTCAGTGTACTCCATCCTTCTGCAAACAATTGCAACATGGCCAAAACCTTTGCAGTTCTTGCACTGTAGTGGTTCGGGGCCAAATGTTCTTAATGCATACCTTCCATAGCCCAGCTTCACATGTGTAGGGAGGTGCTCTTTATCCAAAAACAATAGAACCATATACTTTTGTTTTATTCTTCTCCGTTCACCATTTGGCTCAGGCAACGGGCACCAACCACACCTTGGATTATTTTCTTGAGGTATTCGGCCTCAACTGCCACAAACCACCCAGAGATGACTTGAGGTATTCAGCCTCAACTGCCACAGACACCCCGGAGATGACTTGAGGTATTCAGCCTCAACTGCCACAGACACCCCGGAGATAACTTGAGGTATTCGGCCTCAACTACTATAGACACACCAGATGACTCCTTGTAACAGGGGCCCTACTCCGAAGTTCAAAGCACATTACTTTGAAATTTGCGATTCCTTGTGCAATTTTCTTCTGTTCTTCAGAAATACAATGAATCAGAACCAGACCACTTCTGGCAGCCTGATCTCATAGACTAGACGTAACATAGTAAATTCAAATCCGGGAAACTCAAATTAGTATGATATGTTACGTCAGAAGGTTACTTAAGGCAAAAACGTACAAACATCTAACAACTTTAGCATTTTAGCTAATTAGCAACTTCACCCTACTTACTACTTTTTAGCTACTTTGCAACTACTTAGCATGTTAGCTAACCATAACCCTTTAACCTAACTCCTAACCCTTTAACCTAACTCCTAACCCTTTAACCTAACTCCTAACCCTTTAACCTAACCCTAACCCTTTAGCCTAACACCTAACCTGAACCCTAACCCCTAGTCTAGCTAAAGTTAGCCACCTAGCTAACGTTGTCCACAACAAATTGGAATTCGTAAACATATCAAACGTTTTGCTAATGTGTAACATAGTGCGAATTGCCATTCATAACATATTGTACGAATTTCCATTCATAACATATACAAATTGTAATTTGTAGCATATCATACGAAATGAGTGTTGGACATCCACAAATTAATATGGACCCATATGAAAGGTAACAGATCATACTAATTGGAGTGTTTCCGTTTGCTATGTTACATCTACCCCTGAGTCCAGGTTGCTTCTGGGCAACTGGGATGGGCAACTGGGATGGGCAACTGGCGGCCCATCAATTTCCAATTTACTTTTTTTTTTTTTTTTATGGGGGGTGTATCAACTTACTGTTGAGAGTTAGAATAGTAGAATACATAAAGGTGAAATTTCGAAATTTGGTTGTGCCTCAGCGGTTTTTCTCTTGTTATGTCAGTCCCTCAATTAGCCCATGGTCAGCTAACATTTTTTAGATCGGTAAATTAGTCTAGCCAGCCATCTAAACTTCTCGTAATCATGGTCGAATTACCGACCGGTGGGCCCCCATTGATTTTGTAAGTCACTCTTACTCAGATATTATAAACGGCAAACATTTCTCTCCACCCTATGGTAGAATGTGTAGAAGGAAATTTGCTGTAAAACTGCAAATTGTTTTCTCTGTCCCATGTCAAAACGTGTAGAATTCCATGAAATCAGTTAGAAAATTGCAAAATCTTCTCTCCGTCCCATGGCAAAATGTGTAGAATTGCAGCAAACTTACTTTAAAAACTGCAACATTTTCTCTCCGCTCTCAAGGGGGGCCCGCTAAAATGTTTTGTTCGCAAGGTGGGGGGTGTATGGATGTGGGTACGCAGCCAGTTGAGGCTCATGATGTTCCGATTTTTTTTGGCCCCCACCCCCATCCAAGTTGCCCATCTCTGATGTACATTTTTCACCTTCTTTGAGACCTCAAACGAATCTTCCAGATAACATTCTTTAATAAAAAAAAATAGGGGGTGCCCCAGAGTGAGACATTTAACTGCCTCATTTATTC
>NW_025535485.1:0-95810 GCF_020615455.1 Coregonus clupeaformis | reverse complement strand
CCAGAATGTTAGCTCATAACAAATGTTCATTTGTTTAGGATGAAATATGCAACGGCTGTGAGAAGAGAACACACATTCTGAAGTCCAAAGTGGTGAGTCATACTGTCTTTTACACTAGTCTTCTGCATGCCCTGTGTTGTGTGTTTGTTTTGATTATTGTCCAATCTGAACAGTCACATCCACTCCCAATTCTTGTTGAGATCAGCTTGAGGGATTCACATACACTGGTCTTTTGGGGCTTGAGGTACAAGACAAGAAAACTCCTATAAAGTGATGAAGCTCATTCAGAACTTCAAACGAAGAAGTGTGGAGACACTGTTTATAAATCAACCGTCCATGCACAATTCTACATACAGTAGCAAGTGAGAGATGCGTGTGCATGCTACAGTACTGTAACGTCACCCAGTGGCAACACACACACACAGTTTGCACAACACAGAGCTTCTGTAGTCCCTTTCGATTCCCCTCAATGAGACGCTCAGCTTCTATATCTGTAGCCCCTTAGATTCCCAATGAGATTCTCTATAAGACATCCAGCGGTGATAACAGAGGCAGTTTGTCGTCACCAAGTCAGTACAAAACGAGCCTAAAGAATCTCAGCCAGCACAGTAAGTGTGACACACACTGATTATGTGACTGCTACCACGGCGGAGGCCTGCCGTCATTACTAAAGTGTCCCCACAGCAGCCAGACTGAGACAGACACACAGGTGGTGTCTCAGACTGAACAGAACATTGCCAGACGGTAAACTGCAGTATCGATGGGGAGGAGAAGCCTCATCATCGTGAGGGGAATGAGGGGATGGAATTTTAGCCATAATTGGATGGGAGATACATATCGAATGCTAACTTGACAATGGGTGATTGTTCAGTGAGCACAGAACAGTTGAAGTGTATTGCTTTGCAGTTAAAAGGAAATGGAAAGCTACTGGCTTCTGTGTTGTAGCCCTCCATAACTTCTCCACTATCAGTTATTGGTGTAATTAAATGTATGTTGCAGGTATTCCTCAAGTATTTTCATAGAAAATTCTGTGAAAAAAGTTCAAGTCAAGGCTTGTGTTGATCTGTTTTTCAAGGTTGCGGAGGAGAGCTACTCTTTGTCAGGTTATTTCCTGAATCCAGGATATTCTGACCCAGTCTGAGGAAAACATCTATATATCTCAGTATTCAGCTGCAGAGTTTTGCCTTTGAGGCCCAAGTATGATTCAAGTGAGGCAGCTAGGAGCCAAGCGGGGCGAGAGGCTGGGTTAGGGTGGCTCAGCTCAGCTGTAGGCCTCAGCCCCAGCCCACATCCCAAGAGTCACATCTTCACAAGATTAAGCAGAACCGAGATTCCCTTCCCTCTTCCACCTAAAAGAGATTTGAATATTCGTTTTTAATTTGTTGAGTATCCCATTTAAATCTTCAAAGATGAACTCTTAAAGCATATCTGGAACAGAAGTCCTCTAATCATCCCGAAGAAGTATAATTGGCCTAACTTTCTCATTACTGTGAATGTACACATAAATAAAAGCATATCTCTGGCTAGTTTAAAGAAGCAGGCCCCAGATGGATAGCTTTGCCTCGGACTTCCAATTTGGAATTGATTTCTTGTTATAGATCAGAGCTTCTGTCATTTCATTTCCAAAACCCTAAAGGGTTTTCTGAGCCAGGGAGCCCGGCTGGCTTCCCCTTGAGTAGGAGAGGGTAACCTCCACGGGTCTTTACCCTGGACACCCTTACTAGTGGGGAGGGGGAAGAATCAAAGGGACTTGAGTCGTCCCTATTGGCAGGCTCCATTGTGGGTCTGATTTGGGATTGGAGGGGATGGGGATGGAGATCAGGCTAGCGCCCGTTTTTCTAATCTTTATCCACCATTAACCCCGGCGCCCAGTGTGTGGCTGGGATCAGGTCATTGGTCAATCCCCCATTCAGAACCACCTCAGAATATTTAAAAGCTAAGCCCCGTCTACAACAAAAAAGTATTACTCATCAAAGGTTCACTTTCTCACTCTCCAGTCCTCCCAAGGATCTGCCTGCCTCACCTTCTCCCCTTCCTTCTTATATTCCTCTCTTTATGGTCCCCACTGTTTTGTCTTCCCACTTGGAGGGGAAAAAAGAGTTGAAGTTTTGGAACTTCCCCAAGTTTCCATATTCCAGTTTAATGAGATTTGGTTTGGGGTCTGATAGTGTCATGCTGTGAGCAAATTGGACCAAGAGTGGACCCACCGTCCTACTCTTACAGATCTTTGGTTGGATTAGGAGTTGGAGTTTTTTAAATAGGATTCTGGAATTGTACTTTGCCTCACCTGATACATATATTTTCAACCTTCCCCTTGTCCTTCACTTGGTGCAAGCACACCATGTGTAACCTATTGCTTCTCCACAGTATGTTCCTTCAGTTCCAAGTCTAAAAAACATCTCACTTCAAATCGATTTTAATCAAGAAAGACCTTGGCGCCGTTATCTAGTTACCTTTTCGATCCGTTTTGTTTCTTATAAGGTTTATTTGCCTCTCCTCCTGCCTGTTCAGAAGAGAAGGAGTAATGAGGACCCAGAAAGAAAATAAAGTCTAGAATAGATAGATAATGTGGAGGAGTGTTTGTCTGGAGTGGACAGTTGCCATGAGAATAGAGTTACAAAGGGGGTGTCTCTACCTAGCTGCCATCACTCCTGATGGAGAAGACGCACGGACTCAATGAGATTATCGATCCAGAGAGGAGAGGAGGGGGGGTATGCTAATCAGTGAATGGCCATGGATGCAGCTCTGGCAGGCGGCTTGTCAGTCAGCCGGTCAGCCAGTCAGTGTCTTTCTAAAGGTCTCAAAGGCTGAGCAGATCACACTAGGGGTTGTGGCCCCTTATAGACCCCTCATAGGATAAACTATAGGACAAGTCCCCTCTCTTTGCTTGCTAAGTACTTTGGACATGACTGATTGTATATATTGTATGCACAATCTTAATTTTTTATAAACGAGACGCATCTAGTGTTTCACGTGTTATTCTTTCCCTCCGACTTAATTGGGAAAGAGCCTGGGTGTGGAAGCCCAGACTGATGGCATTTTTCCAAGTGCCTGAGATTATTGTGAAACAAAACCCTCAAAAGGCATGACATCAGAGCGGCTTGACATCGGTTTGAACTCATTATTTCAGGTTGGAAGAATTACGAGTCGCTTCAGTTGCAGGTGATCGTGTCCAATGAATTCCATAGTTTCACGTTCTTTGTGTAAGGCCTAATGTTGATTATCTCGACAGTTTGAACCCGTGTGTTATCGTCGCAGCATTCATGAAACAGGGTCATTTTTCAAAACGTATACAAAGCCTCTGTTGTTCTCTGTTGCTATCTGTTTCCTTCAAATTAAGATAGGTGGCGATTGACCAATCATGTTGTTAGAATGTATGTGTTTTATGAAGTATGTGCCCTCCTAACTCCTTAAATATAGTCATAAATCAATATGTGCAGAATATAATACCCATGACCCATTTTGAATGAACTGTGGCTGAATGAAGTTGAACCAAAGTGAAAACATAGTGTAAATCATGTCATAGAATAAATACACTATTAGCAGCAATTGGTTTCTAAGAATCATTAATTTTTTAAGCTTTGAAGCAATGGAGTCTGAAGGATACCGGCCTCCTGCGGTGTTGTAAGACTCTCAGATTATTGTAATAATTGGCCACAAAGAAGGTTCATATAAATGTAAATTAGAATACATTTGTTCAGTTTCCCATTTTGTATATTATGAGAACTTTTTTATACTATTCCAAATAGAGTAATTATTCACCAACACGACCAGGTTTACGTCTTTAATTTTGATATTATACGTCAGTAGCAGTCCAAAGTGTAACACGTTTTTGTTTTGAAACATTAATGAAAACATTACAAAGATTATTAAGATTACAAATTTGGCATCAAAATGTTGCGCTGTATTTGCTCTTCAAATTAAGATCCTGTCATAGATAACGCTATTTCACAAGCTATTTTTCCTTGCTTCAAATCAAGCCCCAGTCACAGCCATTGCAAAAGCTTTTACTACAGAGGCAACGAGCCAACTGCTTTGGTCATTATGATCATTTGTTCGGGGCTTGAAAAGAGATACAGAAGAGAGGAAATACTGCACCTTGAATCCCACTTCCCCGGCCACAAACCACAAGCCTAGACAATATGTCACTTGCTACCTGCTTTTCCCAGAATGGCCAGAAAGCATCTGTCTACGTGTCGAGACGACAAGTCGACAACTCGCTTGATTTGGGTCAAACCCCTGACAGGAGTTGGAATGTGGAATCTATATATGTTGACAAACTTGGCTATCCCCTCTGCGGGTTTCTGATTACACCTCATCATGCGTGGGAATTTCAGTGTGTTCCCCAGCCCTCTCCAAGAGGTGCCTCTCGGGCAATCATGTGGTCATGCTACCTGACTCTGTGCAGTTGACAAAAACAGCCCGAGGCACGTCATGTGGAAAAGATTCAGTCTGCATACATACATCCAGCCTGCAGCACCTCTCCAGTTAAGTGACTGAAGCACCAGGCTGTCTGTTGGTCTTGCTCACCTGTGAAGGGAAATGGTGTGTGTGTATGTTCACTTGTGTGTTTTTCCAACTTTCCCTCCTAGAGAGTCTCTCAGTTATACTCTGCTGCAGCAGTTGAGTTCCACTCCTTCTCATGTCATGTCAAATTAGGTTCCCGGTCAGTGAGAGCTTTCACTTGTCAGTCATCCTGAAGAGGTCCTGGGGTGTAGAGCCGCTCACCTGTGTTTATTGTACAAGACCTGCTCTGCTCTACCCAGGGAGAACGCTCTCACTCTCTCTACCTTACTTGTTTCTTTCTTTCTCTCTCGCTTTCTCTCCCGCACTTATCTCGTTCTCTCTCTCCATTTTACCCTCTCGTTCTCCCTTTTCCTTTACCCCCACCCCTTCTCTCTTTCCTCTCCCTCCCTCTATCCATCTCTAGTCTCCCTTCTCCCCTCACTCTCCTCCATCTGTCTCCTTCTCCCTCCCCTCCCACTCTCCCTCCCTTTGTGTTATTAGAGCCCTCTCGCTCACTCGGTTGCTTGCAGCTCAGCCTGTCTGCAGCGTTGCTCCCTCCGCTGCACCTCGCAGAGCACACACACACACTGCTGCTCTGGCTTTAATGCAGACTGACGCCACTGCCATAGGACTGATTGAAACTCATGTCTCAAAGTTGCCAATGCTCACTGAACCATTTTATTGAAGATAAAGTAAATAAAATAGGTTGCCATATGAGAATTCTCTGGAATAGACTAGAATGATCTGGCAGGTAAAACACACTCACTCACAGGCAGGCCGGCCGAAAGGCACACACGCACGGATGCACACACACGACCGCATACGCATACACGCACACAAACACACACACGCACGGACAGTGAAGAGGCACAACTCCTATTGGCTCATAGAGTTTTGTTGATGGACTGGGTGGTGGAGGTGGGGTGGTGATCAGGAGGTGTGAGGGGGAGAGAGGTATTTTCTATGGCTCAGGAATTTCACAAGTCCAATGTTTTTTAAGAGGCTTTTGCAGAAAGCTAACAGTTTGATTTAAAGCCTGTTCCAGGGAATGCCACCTATACATTCACCATCTATAGATTGTATGGTACAGCGTCCTTGTCTAGCCATACTTTTGCGATGAGGTTGTGTACATACGTATGAATGTATGATATGTGGAGGAATTATTATCATAAGTCATCGTATGCTTAGGTTGGATGACATGTGTATTGCTAGCATGCAGAAGTAAGCATCTGAAAAGTTGCTGTACAGTATTTGCATGAAAAACTAAAATGTCCTCAGGGCTCTTATCTATTTGTATATTGTTGGTTAGTGGTAGGAAACTGTCCCAAACTAAATAGCCCCTGACGATATTCTCAACTGTGTCATAAAACTCGTATTGACCGTAAATACAGAGTTTTTCGATTACTCTTCCACTTGTGACTACGCAAACAGCCAGAAGGGTGCACGTCAGCCATTTTTTTCTGTTGAACTTTAAACCTCCTTGCCTTTTCTTTCCCATTAATATTCAATGTATTTTATGAATAGATGGACTAAGTGTGTTGGTTGAATCCCTGAACCAGTCATTGTTACTTCAGGTTTAACCAAATCACATAAAAATTATCATTGTGTTCATTTCTTACACTTCTTGTAGACCACTATGGACCCTTCGTTTAAAGAACCTAGCTACCTTTCATATTCTCAACAGGAATTATGTAAAATTCCCTCTTGTGTTTGATACGATTCCTTTCTGCACTGTAAAGTGGTATAGGTGACAAGGTAATACATTTGCCATTGTGCTCAATAGTAAATATTCTTCCAGGTCTTACTCAGTTGGCTGCTCATGAAAGAGCGTTTGGACTGTGTGTGCATTGTCGCAAGGCGGCGAGGTCATTCGGAATTCAGTCTCTCTTGCTTTTGTCAAATATTTCTGTGCTGTGATAGTTTTCTCATTTATTTAGTGAATAGTTGGGGGTGGATGGCGAGAGAGAGAGAGAGAGAAATAGTTTTTACATTATGTAAATGATGGAATGGGTCTCATAATCTCACATGTATTCATCATAGCAGACATTGGACCCTGTGATACTGCCTCCATTTTTACCATTGTTCGCGTTTCTCCCCTCTTACTGTTCCTCTCAATGGCTGTACCAGGCTTTAATCCACCCTGCCTTTCCAATGACAATGTTTACCACCTGTCATTCAATAAGAGACCGAGAAGCGCACAATTGGCTTTGTCAGTAAATGCTACATGAATGCACCCGAGCCAACCACAGAAGAAAGGTATTGTTAGCGGTATGAGGATAAGGTTGAAAGGAAAGGTTAGTTTGATGTTTGTGTGTGTGTGTGTGCATGTGTGTGTGTGTGTTAACCCTTCACATGTGTTAACCCTTAAACCTTTAAACCGTTAAAAGGCATAGAAGTGTTTAACCATACACTGTTCGAAAAAAGGGTTCCAAAAGGGTTCTGCAGCTGTCCTCATAGGATAACCCTTTTTGGTTCCAGGTAGAACTCTCTGTTGAAAGGGTTCTACCTGGAACCCAAAAGGGTTCTACCTGGAACCAAAAAGGGTTTTCAAAGGGTTCTCCTATGGGGACAGCCAAAGAACCCTTTTTGGTTCTTGATAGCACCTTTTTTTCTAAGTGTGTATAGTTCCACGTAGGCTAGACAGCAGCATATGTTCCTGGCATTAGCTAGAGATTAGCCTGTACAGGCCCTTTGGAAAGTTGTCTGTCTACAGAACAACAAACTGACATCACAACATTAGGTAATTATTGCCTGTAAGTAGGGATTAGAATGTGGATGTTGACAGTAAATTGCCTCTCCACATGTGTGTTGAATGCACCTTTGTATGGCTCAGACACACTAATGCACACAGGCAAAGAGTCTGCAGGCACATACTAGAGTAAGTCTCACCACCAGTGTCCCCCTCCCTCCTCCGCCCCTTCCTCCATATTTACAGATCACCACTAAATATGTCTTTAATTTTCTCACTCTCCGCGTCACCGTGTCTCTTTCTGTTTGTGAGATGATGCATTATAAGTAAGCTAATGAGGTTTCTAAATATAAAGATTTGATCCGACTCCTACGGCATGATGAAGGCGAGATGTTTGTCTTGGCGTGTTCTTTTTTTTTCATAAATTGTTTTCCCTTCAAGAGTCTTGACAGCATTAAAGATTAGCGCTACAGTATAGCTGCTAACAACCATTAAGTGTTTTCACCATTGTGTCACGCAGTGTTTCTCTCCACCCCTTCCTTCGCACCGAAGCAGCGAAAATGAAAAACAATCATTCTGACCTCTGGCGACCCTTTTTGACGCACAGTCAGTTAAATGGTTTGTAAGCCGTTTAATTACCAAATTGTATAATCGTTATTCATCTCATCATTAGATGTATGATATTAAGTGAATCGCCTCCCCTGAGTACTGTGTTTCACAGATCAATAGATTTAGACAGGGCTGGAAGGAAGGGGGAGGTTTAAACACTGGATATGAACAGACAATCTCTCTCTCTCTGTCTGTGATACCCTCACTCATTTATTTATGTAATTAGCTTTTATATAGGTTTAATTAAGCACATTTTCATTCCACACTCGGGGATGGCGACAGTGTCTACACCTCGTTTTCCATGGTCTATACATCCCCGAGTGCATATTTGTCCGGATGTAAGGATGTATAACAATAATAGTAAATGTTATGGATTTTCATAAATTGTTTTTATTCTCTTGTTAGTTGGAAATTCTTACGTTGCACTGTACACACAATACAATTGATATGAGCATTGTTTTGAAGGCATTTCATGATTCTTAATTATCTGTGTCCCCAAGAGGTGCTAAGAAAGGCCTACAGTTAGATAGTGAGCATATACCAGTGTGAATCTGGTAGACTGGGGACCTTTCTATTCATAGGTTGCACCTCCGTCACTTGGTCGTTGCCATTGTTATGAACGTTCTCAAGCCGCCCTCCACCATAGTGGTGCCCAAAACATCGTGAAAAGCCCAGGCATTCTGAATAGAGGCTAATGACTGTTTCATCTAAATCACACTATATTGCCTGGAAATACGATGACATTGCTAAAGTAGGCAAATATTTAGTAGGAAACTACTTTGCCATCATTATCATGTCGTCAAATTTACTCTAGACAGATGGCAATGTTGTCAATAGCTAGCAAAGTTTCATAAAAAAATAGCTAGCAATGCTAACGTTAGCTAGCTAAAATCCGGTGGTCTCACATTATGCTGCATCTAAAGTCAGTCTGGCGACATAAAAATGATCACAGAAGGTTTTCCTATAAATGATTTTCCTCCGTTTGAAATGTCATTGTATTTCCAAGCCACTGTTATGCACTTCTGATGAAATCTTCAACAGCTCTCAATGACAACAGCTCTCATTGATACATTGACTAGAAATCTCAGTCGGGCATCAGTCCTAAAACGAATGTTCCAAAAATATTGTGATGAAATGTGCAACTCATGAATAGCCACTATTTAGACCAGCCAGCATCACTGCCCGTAGCCAGATATCCATTATGTACTATTAACTAAAGCACCTCTACTGAACCAGCCATTACATTCAGTCACATTACCTACTGCCATTTTGTTACCTGCTCCAGTTATGCTCTACTCTAGTAGAGGGGCCATGCAACAGGATTTGAATGGTAGTTATTCACTTTTGTTCTCTTGTGCCTTCAACTTCCACTGGACACTATTAACACCGTCACAGTCTACTGAATAACCCATCGCCTACACACTGTACTGGCTATATCTGTCTTCTATCTTTCGTCGGATTTATGAAGATATCTATTTGAAAAACCTTTGAATATCTGTAAATATGTGCAGGTTAGTCAGTGGTAAATATCTTATCTATTGTTGCAAACACAAACACTGATCACTACAGTGAAGGCTTTAGTATTTCTTACTGTTACTGTCAGGGCCCTAATCAGAAGGGGGATCTGTCTGTCTTAGCACTTGAGGAATCCTCAGAAATTTCACTTGATGGCACTGTTTCCTTTTTCCTCCTCTGCACCCCCGGCCCAAGCAACAGGGGATGTTTTATGTAATTTTGAGCACGCTCCAAAAGCTTGGATCCCTCTTCTACTACTGAAACAGGGTGGCTTTCCCTATCTTTATCTATGGCTCAGGGAAACAAGTTAAGGATGAACGCTGACAAACAAAACAATAATTGAATTTGTTAAAAAGTAGGTTATTATATTACTACAAACCTGATAGTTGAGTGTTAGTGTGACAGATACAGTATAGTTATGGCCTAAGACTTGTCTTATTTCAGTATAAATTAACAATGTATTTATTTGTTGGATGATATTTTGGATGTAATGTTCTTAAAGGTGTTAATGATATATCTTAAACATTGATAATAACATTGTTTCCTTAGCTGATCTCTTATCCGTCCGTGCCTCTTCAAAGATGGAGCATAGCCTGTTACACTTCCCTATTGTTTAGTATTTCCCAAGCATTGCCAATTTCCTGAATTCCAGGAATGTTAATTTTCAATATAAATCTCTTACAACAGGAATTCCATAGTTATTCACCCCGTTTAAATTAATTAAATTAGATTCCTCTGATGCTGCCAGGCGTTCCGTTGATAATTGCATCAACCAGGCGATACATAATAAGGCTGAGAGTGTTTCTATGGCTGCAGCAGTTCATTTAAATCCACATCTTACCTACCTTCGCCACTAAACTTGATATACTGGTAGCTATCTGTCAGTAGTGTTTCAGTAATGGCCTCCACGCATTTTAAAAGCCTCTAGTTCTTTGTTCTTTCTCCAACTTAAAAGTATAAAATGCAAAAGCATAACGGCTGAGAAAGAGAAAGTGTTCAAGAAGAGCTATTGACCTTTTTTTCCATTACTCCTGATCCTGTCTGCGTTTCTTAAGTCAGAAGTAAAGTGAGGGCACCTCGTTTTCCAGTATGAATCAAACTGAGTTTGGGGCGGGGGGATAGCAGATATTAAGTGCTCCAAACCAAATGGTTAAGCATAGCATTCATATGTGTTGGTCTTCTAATGCTCCTCCATGTTGTTGAATACCCTGTATAAAGGCGATATCATAGTGAAAAATAACCAGGGTTTGTATTTCAGTAATATCTGCATCATAAATAAAGGTGGGAGTATAATTGAGCCCAGATCATTGCATGGGGGTGGGGGGTGTCTCCCCATGGTGGAGATGAAAAATGGAAATCTGTGTACTGGTAAATAGATAATCACACAAAAGTAATTGAGGTTTTCAAACCCCAATCTACTCTGCCAGCGTGAACTCGTTTGCATGTTAATCACGGAAGTGATTTCCTTTCCCTTCATCGCAAGGAAGTCCGCACACTTTCATAACCAGCTTTTAATTGCATTAAAATGTCACAGAGGTGGAACACATGTAATTTAGCCATAACTGTGTCCAAATTAATGGGCACTACAGAGCCGTTCCGTTGGATGGGCTGGAATGAGACAGGCTGTTCTGCGTCTTTATTTTTATTTAGAGATGCTTCACTGTAATATAAGTGCCTTTCTGATAAAGTCTCAAGAGCATCTTTTGACAAATACGTCTAGATATTTATTTACTCTAAATTAAACGTGATCTCTATGAAGCTGTGTGTATGTGTCTTCATCTCAAATGGTTGCCACTCAGAGAGGTGAAAGGTCAAAGTATTGGGTTTGAGCGTGTTTTCTTTCATCACCAAGTGCTCTATCGCGTATAATTACCGAGATGATGTTTCCATAACACAGCTTAGAGCACTCCGGAGAGGGAAACCTGCAAAACAGACCTATTAATTTTTCATAGAAGAGGACCATCAGGAGCATTAAGCCAATATTCCTCTTCCCCCCTTTTTCCACATGCTTTTTCACCGCTGCATCTTTCCAAACCTAGCCCTTACATTTTCCCCCGAAAAAACAGCAGCAGCACTGCCGAGACCTACATGAAAGGAAGGAACTGTTGAAATGTTAATTTCACCATCTGCTGTTGAGGCCTGCTACCTTTTTGGTGTTTTTTTCCCCATGCCTTCTTTAATTCCCAGTAGTTCTGTTCTGTTTTATGAATGTGCTTGTATTTTGGTTGTTTGAAGTTTGGGGATCTCAGAGCACGACTCTGACTGAAGGGGAAAAAAATGGGGAAAAACAGAGCGCCACATGGAGTGACAGTCCGATTAGCCCTCTTTTTCAAGTCCACAGTCCCCTCCTACCTGTCTGTCCCCTGATCCCAGTTACCCTGCCTCTCCTCCCCAGTACCCCCCCTGTCTCTCTCTCCCGTCTCTCTCTCGGTCTCTCCCTCCTCTCTGAGTCTTAGTGTCTTCAGGGACCCATTTAATGTGTTTATCTAAATGCTTGGGATTTTAATCATTAGTTTACAAGACCCCAAACACCCTTTGTCTAATAATGCTTTCTTTGTAACACTCACACAGTCTGCATAGCTTCCTGTAAGCCTTATAAACCCCCTGAAAAATAAATCATACAAAGCCAAATGTAAAAAATCAAATTCCTTTCAAAACTATTCGTCTCCCTTTTTTTTCCGGTAAAAAGTTGTCACTTTTTAAAACTACATTTCACCAGGGTTTGCTATAAGGCTTTTGCCAAATGGACAGATTCCATTGTGAGATTTGATAGTTGGCAATTAGGGTGAGACATCCTGTGTGCAGAGTAGCTTAGCATTTTCCTTGGCTGGGATCTGATTGTTTAGTCTGCTCTCATTGTGAACTGTTTCTGAGCAGCAGTTGACGGTTGTTTGCAAAGTGCTAGGAAAATGTGAGAGGAGGGCAGGGGCTGTGCTGTGCTTTCTCTTATATTTATTTATTTTTCCCTGTCCTTGGAGCTTGGAATCTGATTTGTGTTCATGTTTCTCTATTCTTTCTGAGCGGTTTTTAAGTGTGGCTGCTGAAATCTAGACTTTGTATGACCTCACTGCACAGCCTGTATTTCATTAATGACCAGGCCTGTGGTTTGGGGGGAGAGGAATATTTTTCATATGACACCGCCTTGCATTGGTGCAGAGCAGCAGCTGCAGAAACGCCAAAAACATCACATTTTGTGGCTTTGAAAGGTGTGAAAAGTTCAGCTCCCTAAAGCAAGCCTTGCATTTATAATTGTGTGGTGTGTGTTTAGAAACACAACTACTGTAAAAAAAAAAATTAATGACACATTTGTCTTTCATTCTTCCTGGCATCTTGTAAAGTCAATAGGGAAGAAGACACATTTCAGAGTAAGACGTTTGCACACACACATCCTTTGACATATTGTACGTCAGAGAAGCCACCTAAAATAACAAGCAGGTATTCAACAGAAAATAGGCTGTCAGCACTTTGGCATTGAACCGTATTATTTTGTGTCCTTTAAGTACTCTAGACTCTATAGGGTCTTCTTCTACAATTGGGTCGTTTTGTTTCTTTTTGTGCAGTGGTGGCACATCTGTCCTGTGTAGCATTTCTTCACAGATTGATTTGCCAGGCTTTGTTGGAAGCGACTCACGCAAACCACTCAGCAATAGCTCTAAAAAGCCATTCAACAATACACAGACTCAGTTAGTGAACCTCTGTCCCTTGTACTCCTCTTTACTAAACTTCCAGACACTAGACTACTGTAACTCTGTTGGGAACCTTGCAGGATATTCAATATCCAAAAGGAAACCCCAGATTTGTCCAGTCCAAACAAAGAGCCCCTTGTGTCGCCCCCCCCATCCTCTCTTTAAACCAGAGAACTGTCATCGTGACACAACAAATGCTTTACCTCAATGCCATAAGATACCATGTGCATATTTTCCCAGATAATTCCTACTATCATTTATCATCAAACACTCCTCCTATGTGTGTCTGTCAGCATGAAGTGTTCCGTTGTCAGTTTGGAACAGGGGCAGGAGTTTGGAACAGGGAAGAAGGCTGCGTACCAAATGGCACCCTATTCCTTTTTATAGTGCACTACTTCTGACCAGAGACCGTATTGGCTCTGGTCAAAGGTAGTGCACTAGAAAGGGAATAAGGTGCTATTTGAGAGGCAACCCAGAAGATGGAGGGATGTTGGTTAGTCAGTGAGGCTCAGTGGGTCTGAACAAAGGAGGGATTACCAAATAGTCCTGCTATGTACAGTATTTGAAGTCGAGTCTGCTGTTTGTTTGGGGAGGTGCAGGGTGGATGGGATGGTGGGATGTGCTGTGAAACGTCTCTGCAGCAGCTGATGGGTACTTTTACGCTGTCAGAAACAGCCCCTCTACCGTCCATCTTTCTCAATAGATAGGACCAGGCTTCATCGGGGGCAAAAGGGAAAGGGGGTAGAATGTTTATTGATGTCTGAATGTTCTCCTAAGTTAGCACACCCTCTAAATACAGTCAAGTTGGTGTCTATGTTGTAAATTAAAATCCACCCAGATAATAACTTCACAACACCTTCCCAGTAGATGACTTTAAGCTGCGTTAGATGCACAATCCAACAACTATTTTGGGATCTGATGTGAAAGGATCTTCTAATGAGAATGCTCTCTAACTGCATGTAAACTAACTAACTCATCTAGTGTTTGTAAACACACTCCCGGATTGTCACAGAAAATGATTTTCCCTATTACGCAGAGATTCATTCTGTCTCAGCAAAATATCATCAACTTGTTCTAAACCATTTAATTGCATGCCAAGAGAGTAAAAACAAGCCTGTAGGAGAAACACAGAAGACATCACACATTTGTTGTAACTGTTGGTGATTTGGGAATGACTTCAGGTAATTGCTTTAATTAAGTGTAGGTTTTTCTTAGATTAACCTTCACAACCCCCATTTAAAAATACATCAAAAGTGATAGAAAAACGTGTTCTCTACAAGAGTCAAGAGTTGACTACAAGAGAGGATTTCTTTCATTTGTGGACAATTTCTACAAAATTAGGGTGTTCACAGAGTTATGTCCACTGTAGCCTACACTGCACAAGATAACTTTTTTGAACTTCTTAAGTTTAAGCCACTCGAATGGGATCACTGTTTTTCTCCAACAAGTATCTAAAATATGACCTTTCTAATTTTGAATCAACCATATTACAACATGTTCGCCACTCTCAAGCCCACCATCAATTTCTGTTTTGAGCAATTGTGCATGTAGTCCTGCTTTTAATGCCATCACAGTCTGCTTTTCCCTCCACTCAGAGCCCTGAATGTGGACAGCTTTTAAGGTAGCGAGGAGGAAAACTGATAAGTGGCTCATTTCTCCGGCTAAAGCCTTTTTATTGCAACTTCAATAGCCGCTTTATAATAAACTATAATGTACAGTCGTGGTCAAAAGTTTTGAGAATGAGTATTGGTATTGGTCTTCACACAGTTCACTGCTTCAGTGTTATGATATATTTTTGTCAGATGTTACTATGGTATACTGAAGTATAATTACAAGCATTCCATAAGTGTCAAAGGCTTTTATTGACAATTACATTAAGTTTATGCAAAGAGGCAATATTTGCAGTGTTGACCCTTCTTTTTCAAGACCTCTGCAATCCGCCCTGGCATGCTGTCAATTAACTTCTGGGCCACATCCTGACTGATGGCAGCCCATTCTTGCATAATCAATGCTTGGAGTTTGTCAGAATTTGTGGGGTTTTGTTTGTCCACCCGCCTCTTGAGGATCGACCACAAGTTCTCAATGGGATTAAGGTCTGGGGAGTTTCCTGGCCATGGACCCAAAAATGTCGATGTTTTGTTCCCTGAGCCACTTAGTTATCACTTTTGCCTTATGGCAAGGTGCTCCATCATGCTGGAAAAGGCATTGGTCGTCACCAAACTGTTCTTGGATGGTTGGGAGAAGTTGCTCTCGGAGGATGTGTTGGTACCATTCTTTATTCATGGCTGTGTTCTTAGGCAAAATTGTGAGTGAGCCCACTCCCTTGGCTGAGAAGCAACCCCACACATGAATGGTCTCAGGATGCTTTACTGTTGGCATGACACAGGACTGATGGTAGCGCTCACCTTGTCTTCTCCGGACAAGGTGTTTTCCGGATGCCACAAACAATCGGAAAGGGGATTCATAAGAGAAAATGACTTTACCCCAGTCCTCAGCAGTCCAATCCCTGTACCTTTTGCAGAATATCAGTCTGTCCCTGATGTTTTTCCTGGAGAGAAGTGGCTTCTTTGCTGCCCTTCTTGACACCAGGCCATCCTCCAAAGTCTTCGCCTCACTGTGCGTGCAGATGGACGCGCACCTGCCTGCTGCCATTCCTGAGCAAGCTCTGCACTGGTGGTGCCCCGATCTTTAGGTGAGGTCCTGGCGCTTGCTAGACTTTCTTGGGCGCCCTGACGCCTTCTTCACAACAATTGAACCTCTCTCCTTTAAGTTCTTGATGATCCGATGAATGGTTAATTTAGGTGCAATCTTACTAGCAGCAATATCCTTGCCTGTGAAGCCCTTTTTGTGCAAAGTAATGATGACGGCACGTGTTTCCTTGCAGGTAACCATGGTTAACAGAGGAAGAACAATGATTTCAAGCACCACCCTCCTTTTAAAGCTTCCAGTCTGTTATTCTAACTCAATCAGCATGACAGAGTGATCTCCAGCCTTGTCCTCGTCAACACTCTCACCTGTGTTAACGAGAGAATCAGTGACATGATGGCAGGCGGTCCTTTTGTGGCAGGGCTGAAATGCAGTGGAAATGTTTTTGGGGGATTAAGTTCATTTTCCTGGCAATTAATTGCAATTCATCTGATCACTCTTCATGACATTATGGAGTATATGCAAATTGCCATCATCTAAACTGAGGCAGCAGACTTTGTGAAAATTATTATTTGTGTCATTCTCAAAACTTTTGACCATGACTGTATTCCTCCAGATTGCAAATGGCCTCTGATACATTTGCTGCCTGGCTACGGCTAAAATGTGGTCTGAAAGTTATTGTGACAAAATCAATTACATGTTGTTTAGGTAGTTACGCACGCTCTGCCACTCTGTATTCAGTCAATTTTCCCAATGCCAAATGGAATGGCCATGGAATAAATGCAGTAGGTAACTATTTTCAAAGTTATGTTCTTCTTCATTCACTGTCCTACTCTGCAAGATGATTCTCTATTTGTTTGTGGTATATGCCCATGGACTGTTGGCAATCTACTACAGTACATACTTGAGCCCACCATATAACAGTGCACTGGAATGAACAGGTAGTCATTGAAAAGCAATGTGAAGCTTATTGCTATTCCAGGTATTTTCAATTGGATGGAACATTGGAGTTTTCGTTGACATTGACATGTTCCGGAAAACCATCAAAGTGACTTCTAAACTCCACCAAAGTTCAGCCAAAAACTTGTTGCTGAAATACTTTTTTAGTTTTCTGAGGCAAATTGCAGAGCATCACACCGAGTCTGGAGAAGTGTGTCACAGAATCATCTACCAGAAGTACAAATTGCCTCTTGCATACTGTCTTTGACCGAGGAAAGCCTTAACCACTCCTGAGGAAAATGTGCCGTTTAGAAAGATATAAAGGAGTAATTTTATTACGAGGTACATCTCCCTCTCAGAAGTGATTTCATTTCTCCTTTCAGCCTCCACGGGAGCCTTTATTTGATCTCATATTCCTGAGTTTAACTGCCTCAAACCAGCCGGCCTCAGTTTATTTTCATTTGGAAAACACATTTTCTGGAGAGGAGGTGGAGGGGGCGGTTGTGGCATGTATCGGGGAACTGCAAGTTTCTGTATTGAATGTAAACGTCCCCTTTACAGAGCGACTTTTCACTCTATTGGATTGTTGGAAACCAAATGTTCAAATCCCTCCCCATTTTCTGACGGAGAAAGATAATAATTATAAAATAATTGGTCATTTAGCAGACGCTCTTATCCAGAGCGACTTACAGGAGCAATTATAGTGCCTTCTCAAGGCACTCGACTAGAACCACCACTGCTTGATTGGTGTGTTTTGCTCACAATTTAATCCCTATCTCCTCCCTCTTTCCCTCCCTCACTTCCTCCCTTGTGAATGCAGAGTTTTAGGAGTCGACCTCCACGGAGCTTAACTTCATGATTTTTTACATTACACAAAAGTTTCCAGACAAGCAACTACTGTACCTTCATTGAGTAAATTCATTGAGACTGTTGACCAGAAGTTGAGACTGTTGACCAGAAGTTGACCATCAGGTGCGGTAAAATAGAGAGAGCTGGTCCAGCATCTCAGAGAACCTCAGGTGTGTGTATGCCACCAGCCTGAGTGAAGAGCTTATTATAAACCAAGACCCAACAGAGCTGGCATCCCACCCGCTTGCAAGTCCTCTCTGACCCCTGGCTTTTTACAAAAGCCCCCCCCCCCCATATGCCATGTGCCTCTACAGATGTCCAGCTGGAGTAGCTCTCTCCCTTTCCTGCCTCTCTTGCCTTCTCTCTCTTTCTCTCTTGCTCTCTCTCTGTCCCTCCCTCCCTCTCTCCTCTCCCCCCGTCCCTCCCTCTCACGCCCTCCTTCCCTCCCTTTCTCCCTCTATCTCCAGAAAGCATCTCTCTCTGCCTGCAACACCTACGTCTTCTTTAAGCCTAGACTGATGACAGCACGATGAAAACTTTTTTTGCGAGAAGTGCAGTTTCAGAGCCCGGAACTCCCACTCTCCTGAATAGTTCCCCTTTTTTATTTGGGTAGCCTCCACTGGGCTAGGTTCCATTCCGAGAATTACCTCCAGATGTAATTCCTATGCCGCCCTTGCCGAATTAGTGACTAGTAAAAATTAGATTTAAATTAGCGGCGGTGTGGAGAACGGTTAAGGTTGAAATGTCCATATAATGAGTTTATTATTCTTTGGTGAGATGCCATTTTTCCTGAATTAATTTAAGTTTTATTTTATGTAATTGGTGTCTGGTTGAATGGTATTACTGTGTGTCAGTGGTAATTCATAACAGTGAGGTAAGTGTTCAGGAGGAGCTCCAGTACCAGACAGGACAGATCTATGTACCACTAAACTGCTGCTGATAGCACTGGCCTTTTAAACACTATCTAATCTGCTGTCTATATACACTGAGTGTACAAAACATTAGGAACACCTTCCTAATTTTGAGTTGCACCCTGTTTTGCCCTTAGAACAGCCTCAATTCGTGGGGCATGGACTCTACAAGGTGTAGAAAGTGTTCCACAGGGATGCTGGCCCATGTTGAGTCCAATGCTTCCTACAGTTGTGTCAGGTTGGCTGGATGTCCTTTGGGTGGTGGACCATTCTTGATACACACGGGAAACTGTTGAGTGTGAAAAACCCAGCAGCGTTGCAGTTCTTGACACACTCAAACCGGTACGCCTGGCACCTACTACCATACCCCGTTCAAAGGCACTTAAATCTTTTGTCTTGCCCATTCACGCTCTGAATGGCGCACATACACAATCCATGTCTCAATTTGTCTCAAGGCTTAAAAATCCTTCTTTAATCTGTCTCCTCTCCTTCATCTACACTGATTGAAGTGGATTTAACAAGTGACATCAATAAGGGATCATAGCTTTCACCTGGATTCCCCTGGTCAATCTATGTCTTGGAAAGAGCAGGTGTTCCTAATGTTTTGTACACTCAGTTTATCTATGTTCTCAAACTATCTTATCATAACTACACTATATGGAATCTACAATGGTACCTGGCAGTTTGTGGTGTGTTAAAATACAGGTGCTGCGGTCTTTTGATTTTCACAGGACCTTGTCTTAACTCTCGTTTAACAGTGTAGCTATGGTTATGGGAAGACTATGGGAAAGCCATGGGATCCTCAGCACACAGTGTATCAATGTCAGAAATGGCTTTACTATTTATCGTTAACAGGAAATACATCTGTGGAAGCGGGCTATTGTATGAATCCATAACCGTTCTCTTTCATCTGATGACACCTTGCCGGCCAGTAACATTAAAACCCAATATCCATGTATTTTTCAACATGAGTACGAATCATTAAGGAGAGAGAGAGAGAGAGAGAGAGAGAGAGAGAGAGAGAGAGAGAGAGAGAGAGAGAGAGAGAGAGAGAGAGAGAGAGAGAGAGAGAGAGAGAGAGAGAGAGAGAGAGAGAGAGAGAGAGAGAGAGAGAGAGAGAGAGAGAGAGAGAGCAGAAGCCAGTGGAACGGCGCTGAGTGAGTGCTATACGTGGCTCCTCGTGGCGCATGTTGATATTTCTGTCCTTATGATTGTGCAGCCGGTTTATTTTCAATAGGAACTGAAGCCTGGGCAGTTCCACCTCAGGCTGCTTATTCGGCCTGCTGATATTGAGTCAAGCAAAGCACTCACTCTGGGATGTCCTGTTGGGCACTGGGCCAACGTCGCAAATGGAAGTCAAATGTGAGACTCCTGTGTAGGAAGGGAGGGAGCCTAAAGAAAGAGGCCTAGAGGGTTAGGGTTGGTGAGCTGCCCAGTGACCACCAGTTTAAACTATTCACTTAACAGCTAATCTTTAACCACTGGATGGAAGTGGCATATTGTAAATCTTGATTAATACACCCAATTGCTGTCTTGATCTGTTAGGCTACATCGCTGTGAATTTTCTCAATACAGCTGCTTGGCTCAGTCGGGGCTGGCTCCTGCTTCTTTTGTAGATTAATGACTGATTAAAAACATATTCTTGCTGTTGTGACTGTGGCAGCTGCTCTCTGTCTCTCCCTTTCTCCAACTTCTCCCTTCATCTGAAATATCTATGCAAATATGTTTGGACACTATCATTATAGGCTACTTACTATGGATTTCATTAGGGATCGTTCTAAGCAAGGCACAGGGAAGTTGCCATGGATACTCCAGTGCTTAAGTACAGTATATTAAAATGTTCAGCCTCCTGTAATATAATCACTGAGCTCTAATGGTCCATTTTGGCCACATTGAAAAATGAAAAGCCTTGAGATCATTATGTCTTGTTAGTGTGTTTGTGTATACATACTGTATAACTGTGTCATTCAGTTTTGCTTTTGGAAACGTATCATAGTGACATGGTGGTCTGTTTTTAGTATTACTAATAGGAATGTTCATTCTATTGAAATACTACAGGTGTCTGTCTGTATGAAGTCCAACTGCCAGTACCAGTGCAGTTGGTGTTCAGTATATTGAGAGGTACAGTATATTCAGCTGTTCACTGCATATTGTAGCTCTGGTCTGGTCTGGTCTGGTTTGAAGGGGAGGGGAGAGGAGGAGTGAATTCAAGTGGATTACCCATCCATGCAAAGTGAACATCATGGTGTTTGGGCAAAGGGCTGAAACAAATACACACTCTCTCAGTCACTGCACACACAAGCCGTAGGGCAGGGATCATAAACTAGATTCAGCCTCATGCCGATTTTTTTCTTGAGTGGATGGTCGGGGTAGGTGGAACATAATTACAAATAATTTGTACACTGCAAGAAGCCCAAACAGATATAATATTTGACTAAAACATCATTTCAAACCTTGCTTACATTTGTATACGATCACGTGTCTCTATTATGCGTGGGAATACTTGGGGACGGATTTCCGACCCCAATTAAAATCACTTGGAGCTGTGTTCCTGGTGTTTTTACAGTCTTTTATGGCCAACAATGAAAATTCTATCAACCAAAAAAAGTATAAATATTTTTTTACTCTGAAAACTTGGGGGACCATAAAACCACCCGCTGGCCAAATTCGGCCGCCATTTGGGGAACCCTGCCATAGTGTCTCTCTTTCTATCTTTCCCTCTGTCGCTCTCTCTCTCTCTCTCCATCTCCCTTTCTCTCTCTCTCTCACTCTCTCTCTCTACTCCAGACTCATTCCATCGCTGGGCCCCCTTTTTAATGCATTTTTCAAACGCAGCACCTCTAAGTGGCAGTTCCACACCAGTGTTTTCCCCTTCTTCTTAATTCCCATTTGTTTCAGCGTTGAAGTGTTTTGGCCATAATAAATCATTCTAATGGTGGGTAAGGTGAAAGAGGCTCTGGGTATCTCTGTGTCAGCCCTGAGCCCAGGCTGCTGCCTGCGAGATTGACTAGCCCAGTGGCACTAGTAGTGATGGTGGTGGTGGTGGCAGCAGCCATGGTCTCAGTCTCCAGTGTGGAACGTGGAGATGAGGCTCTTGACACTGTCTGATGGCCCCGGGCAACGCGCTTTGTGTCTGCTTTAATTGAAAATTAATAGTTAGAGGGTTGCTATGGAAATGATGCCATCGCTCGGAGATAGAAACCTACACCACCACTGCAACTGCCAAAGTTATTACCATCCCCCACCCCGGCGCTACCCTCCACTCTACCCCCTTGCTACCCATTTATCTTCTTCTGCCACGGTGAAGAGACGCTGGTGGCGTTGTTTGTCCTTATTGACCTTGGTGGTGTGAAGTTCTGGAAGAAAATAGAGGCAGAAAACATACAGTGAAGTGTTATTCTCTGGCTGACAATGTCAAGGAGGGTGGCGTGGTGGCTTTTCAACACCCAGAGGACTGTGTTGTATTTTTATCTTTTTAAGGATGGCCTACCAAGTGGTTTATGGGGTGTTGAAGGAGCATCGTAGCCACATAGCTCAACGTGTTGAAAGTAAAATGGGCGTAATTGCTTGGCCTAATGTTTGTGCTTAAAGCAATTTAGAGCTTAGAGACAGTTGTGTATAGCTAGCTGTTTCTCAGGCACGACTCCCCCTTGATCTTGTTTAGTGTTTACTACAGTCGTGGTCAAAAGTTTTGAGAATGACACAAGTATTGGTCTTCACAAAGTTTGCTGCTTCAGTGTTTTTAGATATTTTTGTCAGATGTTACTATGGTATACTGAAGTATAATTACAAGCATTCCATAAGTGTCAAAGGCTTTTATTGACAATTACATTAAGTTTATGCAAAGAGTCAATATTTGCAGTGTTGACCCTTCTTTTTCAAGACCTCTGCAATCTGCCCTGGCATGCTGTGAATTAACTTCTGGGCCACATCCTGACTGATGGCAGCCCATTCTTGCATAATCAATGCTTGGAGTTTGTCAGAATTTGTGGGGTTTTGTTTGTCCACCCGCCTCTTGAGGATTGACTACAAGTTCTCAATGGGATTAAGGTCTGGGGAGTTTCCTGGCCATGGACCCAAAATGTCGATGTTTTGTTTGCCGAGCCATTTAGTTATCACTTTTGCCTTATGGAAAGGTGCTCCATCATGCTGGAAAAGGCATTGTTCGTCACCAAACTGTTCTTGGATGGTTGGGAGAAGTTGCTCTCGGAGGATGTGTTGGTACCATTCTTTATTCATGGCTGTGTTCTTAGGCAAAATTGTGAGTGAGCCCACTCCCTTGGCTGAGAAGCAACCCCACACATGAATGGTCTCAGGATGCTTTACTGTTGGCATGACACAGGACTGATCGTAGCGCTCACCTTGTCTTCTCCCGACAAGCTTTTTTCCGGATGCCCCAAACAATCAGAAAGGGGATTCATCAGAGAAAATGACTTTACCCCAGTCCTCAGCAATCCAATCCCTGTACCTTTTGCAGAATATCAGTCTGTCCCTGATGTTTTTCCTGGAGAGAAGTGGCTTCCTCGCTGCCTTTCTTGACACCAGGCCATCCTCCAAAAGTCTTCGCCTCACTGTGCGTGCAGATGCACTTACACCTGCCTGCTGCCATTCCTGAGCAAGCTCTGCACTGGTGGTGCCACGATCCCGCAGCTGAATCAACTTTAGGAGACGGTCCTGGCGCTTGCTGGACATTCTTGGGCGCCCTGAAGCCTTCTTTACAACAATTGAACCTCTCTCCTTGAAGTTCTTGATGATCCGTTAAATGGTTGATTTAGGTGCAATCTTACTAGCAGCAATATCCTTGCCTGTGAAGCCCTTCTTGCGCAAAGCAATGATGACGCACGTGTTTCCTTGCGCGGGTAACCATGGTTGACAGAGGAAGAACAATGATTTCAAGCACCACCACTCCTTTTTAAAGCTTCCAGTCTGCTCTTCTAACTCAATCAGCATGACAGAGTGATCTCCAGCCTTGTCCTCGTCAACACTCTCACCTGTGTTAACGATAGAATCACTGACATGATGTCAGCTGGTCCTTTTGTGGCAGGGCTGAAATGCAGTGGAAATGTTTTTTGGGGATTAAGTTAATTTTCATGGCAAAGAGGGACTTTGCAATTAATTGCAAATAATCTGATCACTCTTCATAACATTCTGGAGTATATGCAAATTGCCATCATAAAAACTGAGGCAGCAGACATTGTGAAAATTAATATTTGTGTCATTCTCAAAACTTTTGACCACGACTGTACGCTGCTTCAGACAGTGAAGGCAAATGAAAATGCTAAATCTTTTTGGCCGCTGTTGCTGTTTTAATAATGACATCATACAGCTAAAATCTGCTGGTTGGTATATAATGTGCTATTCAGAGCCTGTTAAATCATGCCAGCGCACTGCTCCTAGCTGTGAGTTCAAGTGGTCTTATACCCCGAGTTAGAAGCTAGATCTTTTACTAAATACATCTGTCATGCCTGCCTTGGGTGCATCTCTCTGAACATGAAAGTTCTTGCTCTGCGTACTCTCACTGTCTATGCGTGCGTGTTTGCGCGCGAACATGTGTGAATTCGTGTCTGTTTATCTTTGTTTATGCTGTAAGAATAGTTTGTTGAATTTTATGAGTACACATTCATCCACCAGACTTAAACACACACACACACACTTACGCCTGTGCGCGCACACACACTAGCACTCACACTTGTGGGGACACGCGTGTTTCTGGTCTGGTCTCCACATCAGCCTCCCCTCCTCTTGTTTCAGTGGTGTCTGCACAAACACAGCCAGCCAGATGAAGCCTAGTATTAAATCTCCCAAATCCATGTGGCGTTGTGAGCTGGTAGCAGATGGACTTGCTTTTGCATCTGCTGTGTGCAGACTGGGCTTTGTACTGTTCTCCTGGGGGAGACCAAGGCTTTCTTCTCTGCTAGTAGATTCCTGTCTTCTGGAGCAGCTAAGAAAAACATCTGTGGTATGCAGGAGATAGAGAGAGAGAGAGAGAGGGGGGGGGGGGGGAGGGGGGGGGGGGGGGGGGGGGGGAGAGAGAGAGAGGAGAGAGAGAGAGAGAGAGAGAGAGAGAGGGGGAGAGAGAGAGAAAAAGAGAGAGAGAGAGAGAGAATGGACAAAAGGATTGACAAACAGCATTAGCTCAAAATGGTCTGTCTTGTTTCTGCCAGTGTGTGTTGTTTACAGTACAGCAAATATGTCAATACATCACAGTCAGACTGACGACGCTGTAGCTGGCAGACAGAGGGGACGGTTGTTCTTTGGCTCCAATTAACCGTCGTTAAATTAAATGCACTGTGCAAAAGACTTGAGGCTTGATGAGCATCTGTAAAGACAAATGTGTCTTTTGTGAAGCGGTTGCAAAGGTTTATCTGATGTGGATGGAGGGAAAGCTGCGAAAAGCTTGTCTGCTGTTCTTTCCCCCCCTCTCTCTCCCCTCCGCTCGAATACTTCCTCTGTAAAGAGGTCTTTTAGAGTTTCGTCAGGCTTACAGCATATTGTTGCAGGCTTGCCCTAAAAAGGGAAGCCAGAGGCATATTTATCAGAGTCTTGAGAGCCGCATGGCAGAAGAGGCCGACACTCTTCTGTGACTGGTGTTTTCCTGAGAAAAGAAGTGAGAAAAGCACTCACTGTTTGGAGATTACGCCTGGTCCGGTCCTGAACCTTTGTCACTCCTCACTCTTGCTACGCAGAAAGAAAAACACCCACTTCTACCAGTGGCATTTTCCCCCCTTCATTTTTTTTGAATGCACCGTTGTTTATGCTCAGAGGCTTCTAAGAATATCTTCAAATGACTCTTACGCGGGGGAGTGGATTTCTCTCTTGTCATTGTTTAAAAGGTAGGTTACTTTCTCTCTCTACTTCACATTATTACCAGTTTGTATAGATTCTTTGTGTTTGTGAACATATCTGTGTGTAGTGGTAGTTCTGTGTGGTGTGGTCTGAGGGCAGTTATTCAGTAATAGAGAGAGCGATGTGTCTAATTGTTTTTAAGAGCTCTACTACAGGCTGCTCTGCTACACTCGCTCTCCCACTAATCCTATTCTGCCTGTTTAGACAGCGCCACAGAGACAGAGAGGCAGAGAAAGGCACCGAGCGGTGCTAGAATAAAGCCAGGCACACATACCTCTCTCCCAGGGTGTCCGAAAACGCTCCCTTTCAGCTGTGGTTCTCCCTCAGTTGGTTAGTTAGTTCCCCTCGACACGCCGCGAGGTAGGGATGCAGGCTGTACCGGCGAGAGCTGAGGCAGCTCGCTCGTGTGTGTGTGTGTGTGTGTGTGTGTGTGTGTGTGTGTGTGTGTGTGTGTGTGTGTGTGTGAGAGAGAGAGAGAAGGAGAGCTCCTGCAAGTAGCAGATGTGCGTTGAGAGCGAGCGGTGTGAAAGAGAGTCGCCTGGCAAGCATGCAGACGAGGCACGAGGGGAGCCATCCTGTGAGAGAGTCAGACGTTCTACATGTACGTGTGTACAGGTCCCCACACACACACACACACACTCTCACACACTCACTCACCTACCCGTCACTCACTAGCCAAAAGCAGCAGCAAAAAAACAAAAACGATATATTTTGAAGGACACTGTCAGATCAGAGACTGAGCCGTAATAATTGTCATGTCTTTCAAAAGGCAATACAAAAGGAGAATGAAATGATAAGTAGTGTTTTCAAGTAATTGTGATATATTTCTTCAGCGGTCGGCAGGCCGGGTGTATGATGGTCTAATTATTTCCTGTGTGTCAGGAGAGAGAAGGCGCTGTGTCTAGGCTATAAATTTCAATTTTGTGCACTTTTTCTCCTCTCTCCCTCTGCCTGAGAAGCCAGGCAGCAGCCCCCTCTCCCTCTCCCTCTCGCTCCTCCTGATCCGCTCCTATTGGGCCTGTCCGAGAGGGGCTGCTTGTTGGTAATTGCCCGGTGACAACTGGAAATGATAGAATAATTGTCAGGAGGACTGTTTTTGTAATGGGCGACGGGGTGATTTAAGTATGCATGAACAGGGCTGCGAGAGAGGCAGGGAAGAGCAGTGGCGGCATTGTCTTGTTTATGATGCGAGCCTCTATAAACACAGTTGGAGTGATGACACAGATAGAAGCCCCTCTCCCCCTGTGACACCCCAGTCTGCTCCTCACCACTGCAAACAACACCAACAGCTTTCCTTCTCTGGCCACCAGACAACTGTCTCTGACACTACTCCTCACCATCAGGTAATAAACCAAACAGCTCCAACTGCATCCATCCTTTCTCATCCTCTCCACACACTCTCTCTCTGCTCTCTGTACCGCTCACCTCTCGCTGTATTAATGGCTATGTTTTATCGGCAGGCAGGCGGGCTGCTCATCCAGTGTTTAGCTAGCTGCTGTACTGTGGCTTTGGGTTGTGTTCTGTGTGTGTCTGTGGGCTGTGCATTCATGTGCTGGTGGTTAATTGCTCTTGATGAATGAATGGTTGGGCTGGTGATTAGTGTTTTCTATGGACGTGAACATGCTGCTTTTTGGAGCTCTTAGCTGTCTTAGTTTTGTGTCTGTTTCTTAATTTTGTTGTGTGCTTAGGCTGCTGTTTAGGATGTCGTGTTGATGTGGAGTTTACTGTGTTACTAATGGGCAAATTATTGATCATTAAAATCAAGAGGTGAAAGTAATGTTTTTGGATGAGATTTTACTGGTCTAGTGGTGATTCAAATAAAAAGGTGTTTACCCGCCACCGTGATTCTTTATAAGCTAATAAAGATAAAATATGAATGAGTTGCAGATATTTGTTTTACTAGGGTGAGTCTTTTATTTGGAGTTATTTAGCTAGATAAAAAAAAATTTGCAAGGAAGGATCCCAAACATTATAGGGCATATTTCAGAACAGCATATCCATATAGAGCAAATCCCTTAAGGAGGGAGAGAGAGGGTCACAAAATTATAAGCGGGCGAAATACTAATTATCTTTATCAAAGGCGGATGAATAATTTGTTTACTTAAATATTCATGACATGGAGTAAAGCATGGTATTGGGCTATTGTGGGCATATTATTAACATTTCATAGGTCTTTGTGCTGGAATGCGGATAGGCTTCCTCTTCATAATTTAATACCCAGATGCATAATGAGCTATGTGATTAGTTCACGTGGAGAATTGGCCCAACTCCATTTTGAAGGCAGATAATTTACATTGTTCTCCAGAGTCCTGAATATAATAGGTTCTTTAGTGCAATAAAATTAAATGCTACACATTTTATATTTCAGCTTACAAATCCCCCTGGCGATATTCTGTTTTGGAGCATTTTTCCCCTCTCCTCTTTCTTTCTTTCTCTATCTCTCTCTCTCTCTTTGTGTCTCTCAAAAACAATGAATTTTAAAATTGTTTAAGTAAAACACGTTTACCTACATGTTTTATTTAGAATACACCGTGGCCAATTAACACTGTTCATTAGCAGAACTGGGTATTTGTTTTGAAAGTTTAACCAATCACTTTGTTATGCTAATTGTGATGTAATTTAATTTGAGTCCCATAATGATGATGCCGCTATTATCCACATAAATGATGCAGTTAAGCAGCACCACACTCATTTGCATGTGCTTGAAAGGGAGAGCTGAAACGAGGCGGCTCCGGTATCACTTTGCTGTAATTTTCCACCTCTGTTCACTCCCGCCCTTTGGGTCGTCCCGGGCTGTCGTTGGCATTTGATGATCAGCACTTTTATCTGATTTTTTTTAGGCCAACTGATTCCTAGAATTGCAGGACGTGGAAATTAAATAATTGAAATACGAGACTATTAAAAAATGCAAATTATTCCTCAATCGACATATCAAACATTAGGTGAAGTCTCGGTAGAAACGATTGATTTGTATTTAGTTTTATTTCTTTCTTTTTGGGGGGGACAGAGGGAGGGAGGGGGGGGAAAGTACCTCCTTGAATTTACATTTGCACATCAAAGTGGATCCTTTGTTGGGCGAGAGCTTAATTTTGTGTCTATTGATTCCATCATCTATGGTTTGGACGTTATGCAGATGGAGCTAGAGTGATTCGCTGGCTGTGTTTAAAATTGAAAGTATCTGTAGCTGGTACTGTAGTGGGGCGGGTAGCTATAGCTGGTAGTATTTTTAAATCAATTCCTAAAATCCTGAGAGGGGCAGGAGTGATCTCTGTTTGGAGACCTCCAGCTGGCTGCTTGGTGTGTGACTAAGCCGCTGTTAAAGACTCCCTTTTATCTGTTTTGTTGAGGGTTAGACTGGTAATTTTCTTCTGGAAAGATGATTTTTCTCCTGACCAATCTCCCCTGTTATGGACCTAATTGGTTACATAAATCTTGTCTCGGTATGAATGAGAAATGTTGCGGTCTTGTCAAGTGTAATCTTCACCCTTATTTACCAATTCATTAAGATCTATCGATGCAGGACTGGTGAGGGGGAATGACAACATAAATCAGGCCCGGGACATAATGACCCTAATCAGCCAGAAATAACTGGAAACGTCACAATGAGCTATGTCTCTGTATCACTCTGGCTGGATCCCTCTCTCCTCGCTGCAGCTCTGCCCGCTGTCCCTCCGTCCGCTTTACCGTCATTAGCTCCTCTGTTCCCCCCTCACCTTCCCTCAGAAGAAGCCGTAAGCACCTCTCATCTCACAGCATGTTTTATCTCAGGCCCCAACAACAAAAGCAGACCATGTCACGACAGATAATTACATCAGAACACTGCAATGAGAGGTGAAATATGCGTCGGAGGATTTGGTAAATAGTCCCTGGTAGATAGATGGTTTCCAGCCACAGAAGTAAAGTTATTTCCTCCCTGCTTCACAACGCTGCTGCTTCCTCTCTGTAGATATGATTGGAGCAGAGAATGGGGCCTTCTCTTTTATAGTTCAATTACTCGTGATTAGGTGGTCTTAGTTAATTAATGGGAATTTCCCAAAATGCAAACGAGGGTCTAGCTTGATGAGCTTTCGTCACTGCCTGCTCGCGGTCGCCCACTTTGGTACCACCTCCTCCTCCTCCTCCTCCTCGCAGAAGGAGGTGCTTGATGGGTAAAATGTAAATGATATGGGAAGAGCTTAAGAGGAGAACGTACGCACTAACCACACATAAGGACTTAGATTCTCCTCCTCCCGTCAGTGCTCTGCTACTGTGTATTACAGACCCAGAGGGAGATAGAGAGAGAAAGACACTCTCCATACACAGACATTGACCTCCGGAAACCTAAAGAATGTCATGGATTTTAATCTCAGATGTAATTAAAGACCAAGCTGAATATTTATTTCCCCGGAACCTTTTATTTATTATCATTGATTTATATAGTGTTTTCATATTTAAGGTGATTTGTAACCGAATTGGATAATTAACTGGAATAGTTAGCCATTGTTTTGTATATTTAAACACACTGTATTAATGGAGAATAAAAATATAGAGTAAGACACTGTGTAATATGAATTATTTAAATGTACTTTAGGACATTTAGTACAGTGCAGACTTCCTTGGTTACGTTGGCACAATACACACACACACACACACGCTCCCAGACACTTACACACACTTGCGTACTCTCCCCTTTATCTCATTCTTTCTGTCTCATCTTCTTAATGTAAATAGAACAGAATTAAGTTCTGAACGTTCTCTCCACAGAATGACTGGGAACGACTATTTATTGTCAGCTAAAATGATGAATTGAAATATGACTGAGGTTTTCTGAACATGGTCTCATTGTGCTGCCGATAATGACGTTTGATACCGTTTCGGAGCATAATGTTAATCCTAAAAAAGCAAAGTCTATTATTCATTCATATTCATCCCTTTAAAAAAATTCCAACCCCTGATTTTGTAAATATGATTTCTCCCCCTAAAGCAATCTCCTCTTCTCGTTCCATTGTGAGTCACTTTGAAATTCCGTTATCTGAAGGAGAAACCATTACCATATACACAGGTTTTAGAAATAGTCATTAATGCTCTTTATGGTGTCCCTTCAGTGCCAAAAAGGAAGCTTTTATTTCTGAAGCGGCTAGGTCTGCTCTGGCTTGCCTATACTTAATCTTCAGTAGTGTAGCTGTGTTGAACAGAGCTTTAGCAGTGGCTGTTCTCTCCCTGATCCTGTCTCACTGCTTAGGGCTCCGTTAGTGGTAGCAATAAACCACAGTGACTTCCTTGGGCTGCGAGGATCGAGAGCTTCGCTAGCGAATTACATCTCAAGTACAAACAAGCATCTTTATCATATTTAAGGGTTTATGCAAGCAACGAGCTGAGTGGTAACATTCAAATGAAAAAAAAACTATTTTTTGTTTCTTTTTTTAGATTGTTATTTCAGTTCGGGGTTGGTGTTATCATTTTCTAAGTACCAGCTCAAAGACAGTGTTTTAAGTGATTGATATCTGGAATTTTGATTTATTAAGCAATCTTTAAGTGTTAAATATTTGACCATAGCCAGGCCCCGGCACTTCTTTATTTGTATGCGTTGTAACTTATGGCAATGATTAATTAATTTCAAATGGTATCCATATCTTAACTTGATCTGTACTGAAGGAGCCAACAGACAGTGAAATGTAATTTTTTATTATTTTTCCAGTGATTGTAAGAATTCCAACTACCTGAACTGTGAACTGATAATGAATAGATTCTTGGATCACAGAGTTAGTGGTCACGTTTGGTTTCTCAAATAGTCATCAAAGCTTCTTTAGACTGGAGTGCTGTTTCATATACAGTATCATGCAGGCACAATGAGAATGGATCAGACTGCAGAAAGACACTGCGGAGTGGAATCCTGTGAGTACAACAATATATGGGCAAATCTCAAATGACACCCTATTCCCTATAGTGCACTACAAAAGTACACTACGAAGTAGTGCACTATATAGGGAACAGGATTTCATATGAGATGCAGCCTATGTGACACCCTGCCACCTCAGTTCAGTTTTGGGGCAGATAGAGACCTTTATGTGTCACGTAGGGGACAGTATAACAGTACATCTAGATAGATGGCCAGTGTTGTGTGTTTGGTACATGATAAAGAGGGAGACATGTTAGTTAATGAGGAAACATTAGTGGCTGTTAGAGCAAGGTAAATGTGTGTGTGTGTGTGTGTGTGTGTGTGTGTGTGTGTGTGTGTGTGTGTGTGTGTGTGTGTGTGTGTGTGTGTGTGTGTGTGTGTGTGTGTGTGTGTGTGTGTGTGATGTGCATTGTCTCTATCCTACCCACATCAGTAGTCTCACGTCTCCAAATTCACAATCTCAGTCCTGAATGTGTTGTCAGGATTCTGTCTGGGATTCTTCACCTGATGGAAAAGACAGATTTGCACAGCGTACGATTCAAGAGCAAACATTTACTCAGCCGGAGAGGAATAGCAAGCAAGATACCGTTACAGGGGAAATTAGACAAAAAAGAAGTTACTTTAAAGATTCGCAAATATCCGACATGATTCTCTTTCTATCAGACCCCGTAATAGGAACGTTGAAGTCATCCGTGGTCTTTGACCGCAGACAGATAAAATAAAGAGTTCAGTTTTCTCTCACTATCTTCCCTTAAACACTTTGTATGACTATTATTTTCCCTCCCTAGCTATACACCTATAGCATTACCAGTGAATTACGGTGGCAATAACAGTCTGTGTAACTGATTCATATAAAATTTGGTCTGGCACTCCTCATTGGAAGATTATGGCTTGAGGAAATGGCGTCAAATAGCTGGTGTGTTAAAATGCAGGACACTACCAATTTAAGGGATGTCAAACACACAGGCAAAGCAGACATCCCCAGCCTTATTCACTCACTCATGCACTGTTAAACTCCTCCATAGCCCATAGACTCTGGATAGCGCTAGTCCAGTAAATATTGTCTCCGGGAGAGCTGGATGCTTCCGGCCCAGTTGATTCTAGGACAGGCTAATCCCAGGGCAGACTGGTTGGTAACCCCGAGGGGTGTAGAACATGGGGGAGACCGGCGATGGACGTACACACACATACACGTAAGCGTGTCACACACACACGACACACACACCCAGATACACACTTACCCTCTGGTGCCGTGCGTTGTCACTATCCGTCTCTCTCAATGTGTACAGTGAGCTCTGACACTCCAGCAGTCACCCAGTCACCACCACAGTCAGATCTTCTCTCTGTGGTCTGCAGCCAGGGGTGGATCTAATTGACATTCTAATTGGCAGATTTGAATGCTGCCTTTAGATGGCTAATTAATTTATCTCCACGCTGTCATTAAGGTTAAAGCACCATCTGATCTCTCTGAATATAATTAGCATATATCTGCATTATCATTATTTTCGGTTAGACACATGCACAGATTTTTGTAGAGGAGGGAGAAATTATACCATTGTCATGATTAAGATGGATATTGTATTCATATTTTGCATTTCCTTGATTTAAATGACAATATGGTTATCCTTTGTTTCTCGTTTAAGCTACATTTGATAGGTGAGAGAGGTTTCACTTTCTCTTAACCATATTTTTCATTCCAGTTCAGTTTTTTTCAAGTAAATTACATATAGTAAATTGAACCTGTCTTGTGGGTTATTAAAAATCTAATCGGTTTAATTTCAAAATACCCAATTTTAAGTTGAGTTAGGTAATGCTTCTCATTGTATTAACATGTCATTAAAAGATCCTTATTTTTCCCTCATATATCTTCAATTTTTCCTCGCATCCATGCCCTTCCCCAAAAAATCTCCATTAGAATGTTCATAAAGTCCTAGTAAAGGCAATCAGGCGGTCTTTCTCTGAATATTTTAAACATTGGGCATGTAAAATGAATGCCTAATTTGAATACTTATTAGCCGCCTGATCTCGGCTGCTGCTTTGTGTTTCTTGGGCTGAGATTCATCACTGGTTTGGGTGTCACACATTGTGCCAGTCTTACCCTCTCACTATGTCCTTCTCTCTCTCTCTCTCTCTCTCTCTCTCTCTCTCTCTCTCTCTCTCTCTCTCTCTCTCTCTCTCTCTCTCTCTCTCTCTCTCTCTCTCTCTCTCTCTCTCTCTCTCTCTCTCTATCGCTCTCTTTCTCTCTCTTTATTTATCATCCTCTCTTCTTCTCTCTCTCCCCCTCTCTCATGCTCTCTCATTTTCTGTCTCTCTCTCTGCCCCCCCTCTCTCTCCCTCCCTCTCTCTCCCTCTCTCCCTCCCTCTGTCTCCCTCTCTCCCTCCCTCTGTCTCTCTCTCACCACTAATGTGGCTGTGCCCTGTTTTAACAGGGAGTGTTTGTTCATAAGCACGTCTTGTTCACTGCTTATTTACTGTGGCCGGAGCAGCTGTCACCCTGCTCTGTGTAACTCCTGCTCCTGTTTGTTCTGCCTGTATCCTGTTTATCCTGCACCCTGGACATCCTTTAAAGACTGTCTGCTGTTAGCTGGCTTTGTGGCTGGGTCTGCCCCTCATCACACAGTCACACAGCCTGGCCCAGTCATTCTAATGGCATTTACTGATGTGATAATGCGGTTATGTTAGAAGCAGAATCTGTTTTGTTACCTGAACTGTGAATTGATAATGAATTGGGGTTAGAGTTGGTGGTCACGTTTGGTTTCTGAAATAGTCATCAGGCTCTTGAAGACTAGAGTGCTGCTGTTTCATATACAGTGAGCTCCAAAAGTACATTTTTGTTGTTTTGGCTCTGTACTCCAGCACAAATTATACAATGACGCACAAAGACGCACAAATATCATACCCCCAAGACATGCAAACCTCTCACCATTACAATAACAGGGAAGGTTAGCATTTTTGGGGGGTGTATGATATTTGTGCGTCTAACTTTCTCACTCATCATTATTCACATTTCATTCAGGACTATCCGTAATCATGGTAGCATCCACATTAATGTAGAAGTGTTTAGAAACATATTCTATTCTTATTTACAATAAAACTAATTCCAAAATGACACAACACATTATTTACCATTCATTTCTATTGAGCACAAAATAATCTGAAACACAATCAAAACAAACAGCAAATGCATACAACAAGTTTGTATAGTCACAAACTTGATGTGGTTTCATCGCATGCTGGGAATATGGGACCAAATACTAAACTTTTGACTAATTTAATACACATATAAGTGAATTTGTCCCAGTACTTTTGGTCCCCTAAAATGGGGGGACTATGTACAAAAGGTGCTGTAATATGGATGAAAATACCCTCAAATTAAGGCTGACAGTCTGCATTTTAACCTCATAGTCAGTGTATAATTTCAAATCCAAAGTGCTGGAGTACAGAGCCAAAACAACAACAACAAAATGCTCTGTCCCAATACTTTTGGAGCTCACTGTATCATACATGGAGATGGGATCTGTGTTTTGACTCAAGAAAGACACACTGCAGAGTGGCATCCAGTCAGTCCCGTACAGTCTATGGGCAAATCTCAAAGTGACACCCCATCGTGCCACTTCAGTAGTCAGTTTGGGGGCAGTATAACCTGTATGAGTCCCGTAATGGACAGTATAACATCTATATTCCCACCAGATAGAGATGGCCAGTGTTGTGTGTTTGCTACATGATGAAGAGGGAGACACGTTAGTACATGAGGACACATTAGGGGCTGTTAGAGTATCCCTACTAAGGTAAATGTGTAGTGTGTGTGTGTGTGTGTGTGTGTGTGTGTGTGTGTGTGTGTGTGTATGTTGTGTGTGTGCATGTGAGTGAGTGTGTGTAGCATTTCAGTATCAGCATTATCTCTCAGTCCAAAATCAGTCATGGTACAGGATGCTCTGAATCAAAGCTTAGTATGAATTGCTCAGCCAAAGCATGTGACACAATTGGTGTATTTAATCTCAGAAAGGGAGATATAAACAGGGATATTATTTGAATATGAATAACCATACATAACGATTTGAAATATCATTATTGCATACAGACTACATTAATGGTATAGACATGATATTTTATTGAAGCGAAACTGAAATATGAATCCCCAAAAATTATACATCTGAATTTGAATTATTAGGTACTACCTTAATTAATATGCTAATTAGGGGAGGCTGTCAAATAGAGAGGCCCCATCAGAGTGGTATTAGAGATGCAGAACACACCTCGAACAGTGTGTTGTGTTGGGTCAGTCAATGTGAGTCTACTTCTTTTATTTATTGTGAGGATCTCCACTGATCCGGGGCAAGACTCCTCATTGCTCCAAACAAGGTACAGAGCATTTATGCAGGGAAAATGATTTTAAAAAATTGTATTACAGGAGAGGAGGTAATATGCATAATTGATGCTGTTTTTAGCACAATCATTAGTGATATTCGTGATATATATTTTTTATTTTCTCTCCTTCATCTCAGCTTTTCATATCTAATAGATGCCGGTGAAATTAATTCAATATCTTACATTTATTTGCCCATGGTAAAATTGGAGGCTTAAGTCTTCCTCTCGTCGTCTCCCACTGTATGGTTTGATTGCAGCTCACGGACCAGTTTAATTGTGTCCCGTGGAGAACAGCAGTAAATGTTTTAAATGTCACCAAAATAAATGAATATTTGAGGTTTGATTAAAAAAGAAAGAAAAAAAAAATCAAGCCAATATGTGACATATGAGCTTTTTCTCTATGGAAGCCTCGGAGGCACATTTTATTTAGCCACAGCTAAGGGAGAAGAAGCCTATTATATCATTTATCACCGGGTGATACCATGTGATTCGGACCCCCCCTCCTCCTCCTCCTGTACCACATTTTAATTTTGCATGATTAGCTGTGCGTCATTAAGGAACTTCGTTCAGACGAGACTCGCACTAAAATCCTGACAGAATCAAGACGGGGAATAGTTTAGGAGGGTCTGTGTCTGTGTGTGCCTAGACAGGGTGAGGATAAATCAAGGAGTGAGTAAGCATGTCAAAAAAAAAGAAGTGTGCATGTGTGGGTCTGACTGCGTGAGTATTTGTATATATTTTTATGCATCCCTTACAAAAAGTATTTATGTAACAAATGTAATAATACAATCATAAATTAAGTGTCCCATACACACATATTCCCAACGTGTGCGTAGTGCAGCAGAGGCCCTATTTGTACCTAAATTCGAGTGATTAAAACACTTACCACGTTTAGACTCTACTCCTCCTTTACAAAGAGACTGAGAGGACGTGCATCTCTTTGTATTGCTTCATTTACACAATGAATGCATAATTCCTCCTGCATCACCCCCTCCCCCTCTTAAATGCTTTAATTTGCAGAGGGACCGGCGTTGATAATAATGGAAGCTTTAAAAAATAAAAAAATAAAAAAGAGAAGAAAAAAAGGGTTGTAACAAAAGCCTTAACTGGTGCCTCTTAATCACTTCTAGGTTTTAAGTCATGATGCAGGAGTCGGCCACAGAGACAATAAGCAACAGTTCAATGAGTCAAAATGGAATGAGCAGCCTGAGCAGCCTATGCAGCCAATTAGATGCTGGCAGTAGAGATGGAAGACCAAGCGGTGACACGAGCAGCGAAGTAAGCACAGTCGAGCTGCTGCATCTCCAACAACAGCAGGTAAGTTGTGTCTCTCCTGCACATCACAATGCTCTACTGCTAGCACAGGGCTTGTACTGATAGGACAGGGCTTGTACTGATAGGACAGGGCTTGTACTGATAGGACAGACACTATTTTTTTTGTAAATTATACTGTGTATTTAGTATAGAAATAAGGTTGTGTTTTTATTGTATTTTATTTTTTGGAGTGTTTATGACTGTTTTTATTGATAGTTGTTTATTGTGTGGTTGGGCATTTATGTGTTTGATTGTGTCACGTTGCTGTTGAGGTGTACTTGTCTAGAGGTTGTGTAGTGTAGTTGTTGCTGGTGTTTTATTGTGTTTTCTGCTGTTTTTATTGATATTTGTTGTGTGTGTGCTGTGCTGAGAGCACACTTCAGCTGAGGCCATGTGAGTGTGTGTGTGTGTGTGTGTGTGTGTGTGTGTGTGTGTGTGTGTGTGTGAGAGAGAGAGAGGGAGAGACGTACAGAGCCGGCTGGCGCTGCCGTTGTGTGTGTGCCGTGTGTGTGGGTGTGAGAGCCGTGGCTCAGCTGTAGCCACCAGAGGGCCTCCTAACTCGGTCCTATAGCCGTCCACTCTACTCTGCCACAGCCCCAGGAGGCAAACCTTTGACCGGGACACACTTCTTTAAAAGAACCAATCTACATGCTCTCTGTTCTGACTGCTGTCTCTCATCTGGCCTGTGGAATTAACAAAGAATTCATACATTTTTAGTGTAAATGTAGGTGCATTTTTAATTTAATTTTCTGTTGATGGTGTTGATTTTATTGATTGTTTTGTGATATTTAAATGTGACTGGGGCTGTTGTGTGGGAGCTGTGAGAGTCAGACGCTGTTGGGGAGAGGAGTCAAGTGCTTGTGTCTTTTCATGGTGAATGATGGCTTTGACAGTTTGCCAAAAGAGCAGCGGTAGAGGTCGGGCTGTGCTTAGGGGGGCCAACGCCGCGGGTTTGGAACAATGCGTGTTGCTTCTGTGTTTGTAACCCTGCAAGTGTGTGTGTGTGTGTTGTCTACTTGTAACTGTGTTTTTCTGTTGCTGTGAGGATGTTTCTATATTTGTGTGAGTATGTGTGAGTTTGTGTCTGTGTGTATCCGTGTTAGTGTGTGTGTACACATATACTGGTGGAGGCAGCTGAAGCACTGTTGTTAAGCCGTGCCGGTGTGTGTGTGTGTGTGTTTCGGATTGGGGTGGGGGGGTGCAGCCAGTGTAGCAGAATGAAGCATGTCCTGCAGTCCTCTGCCGGCCCCCCTACACCCCGCCTAACCCCCTGCCCCAGTCCCGCACCACCCCTGATGCTCCAGCTGGTGATTACAACAGCATCACGACACCATCTCCTCACCCCCTATTCATCATCACACTGCCTGTCTCTCTCCCTGCAGACGGCTGATTGGGGTCAGTTCTCTCATTCTCTCATTATTCTATTATGTTTTAACCTGTCCTACTGTGGAGGACTGCAGATAGATACTCACCGTATATATCTCACCGGAGGCCTAAATCGTACTATAGGCCCCTGTGTGCCCAGGGCTGGAGATCTATCTGCTCTGATTCACTAGTGTCGGGAGTGGAGTGGAGTAGAGGTGTTGGGACACATTTATACAAAATAAGTCAAAACAGTAGAACAATAGTCATCTATTTAATTTTTTCTTTCACTGCCATTTTACAGACGTACTATTATTTATTCTCAAATATATTATTATTATATTATAATTATGTATTATGTTATTATTTCACAATTATGATTTTCTTCAAACCTTAAATCGCTTAAATTCTAAACACATACCTAAGGCACATGAGAACAGAGCTTAGAACTTTAGTCAGAAACTAATTTACTGACAAAGGAAGTCGAAGCCATAAAAGAGAGCCACAGAGGGAAAGAGCAATGTAAGCATAAAGCATCTAGTTAAGTCGTTGAGACGGACACATTGTGAAGGGAAATATGGAGGGATGTGACAATCTTCTCCTCTAAAGAGCAGCTTTATTTCTGTGGCGAGACAGACACATTGAAATGAGTGGTCCAGCTAACAGGTCTCCTGAGGCTTTTTAAACAGAGTCCCTGTGCTGTCAACTTCACACACTTCCTGTTCTGGGCTCTGGGCTCACATCGCTCTCCCTCTGGTCTGGTCTGTCTGTATGGAGAGGATACCTCTACCTTGGTTAGCATTGGTTAGCATAAGCTTACAGTTTATGAGTGGTTACTGGATTGGTATAAAGGGTTGTTTGTGTGTGTGTGTGTGTGTGTGTGTGTGCATGTTTTAACATGATTTAGGTATGTGCTGATTTTGATCCATATATACAGCATGGATTGTACTATACTGTATGGACCTGAAAATGCTTATCTAAGTGTATTCCAGCACTTTGAAGAGAGCCTGGGTTTAATTCTCTGACATACTGTATTTGGAATGACATTGAGTGTTCCAGTGGGTATAAAGGGAGCTGATAGAATCTCCACTCTCTCATCATGGTGCTAGAGAGGATGATTAATAAGCACTGATGAATTCTCCACTGTCCCTTTGGGTTCAGCTGTTCCACGGTCATCGCAACACTCCACCTACAGCTATAATTAGAAAGACGCAATTTTTGCATTTTCTCTTTTTTGTGTTGATTTCCTTGAAGGATGCAAATCAGCATGTACTCGAGAGCTTTTTTACTTTTGGCCAAATTAAGGGGAGAGAAAAACATCTGATTTACATACACTACCGTTCAAAAGTTTGGGGTCACTTAGAAATGTCCTTGTTTTCGAAAGAAAAGCAATTTTTTTGTCCATTAAAATAACATAACATTGATCAGAAATACAGTGTAGACATTGTTAATGTTGTAAATGGCTATTGTAGCTGGAAACCGCTGATTTTTTATGGAATATCTACATAGGCGTACAGAGGCCCATTATCAGCAACCATCAGTCCTGTGTTCCAATGGCACGTTGTGTTTGCTAATCCAAGTTTATCATTTTAAAAGGCTAATTGATCATTAGAAAACCCTTTTGCAATTACGGTATGTTAGCACAGCTGAAAACTGTTTAAAAACTGAAAGCTGATTAAAGAAGCAATAAAACTGGCCTTCTTGAGACTAGTTGAGTATCTGGAGCGTCAGCAATTGTGGGTTCGATTACAGGATCAAAATTGCCAGAAACAAAGAACTGTCTCTAACCAGAATAGAAAGAGGAGTGGGAGGCCCCGGTGGACAACTGAGCAAGAGGACAAATACATTAGAGTGTCTAGTTTGAGAAACAGACGCCTCACAGGTCCTCCACTGGCAGCTTCATTAAATGGTACCCGCAAAACACCAGTCTCAACGTCAACAGTGAAGAGGTGACTCCTGGATGCTGACCTTCTAGGCAGAGTTGCAAAGAAAAAGCCATATCTCAGACTGCCCATCTTAATCTTTTCTTTTCATTGGCCAGTCTGAGATATGGCTTTTTCTTTGCAACTCTGCCTAGAAGGTCCAGGCTCTGTCGCAGCCGGCCGCGACCGGGAGACTCATGGGCGGCGCACAATTGGCCTAGCGTTGTCCAGGGTAGGGGAGGGAATGGCCGGCAGGGATGTAGCTCAGTTGATAGAGAATGGCGTTTGCAACGCCAGGGTTGTGTGTTCGATTCCCACGGGGGACCAGTATTACAAAAAAATATATATGTATTCACTAACTGTAAGTCGCTCTGGACCACCCATACACAAAAAATGTATGCACGCATGACTGTAAGTCGCTTTGGATAAAAGCGTCTGCTAAATGGCATATTATTATTAGTATTATTATAAGAGCGTCTGCTAAATGACTAAAATGTAATGTAAATGTAAGGTCAGCATCCCGGAGTCGCCTCTTCACTGTTGACGTTGAGACTGGTGTTTTGTGGGTACTATTTAATTAAGCTGCCAGTTGAGGACCTGTGAGGCGTCTGTTTTGATCTGTAATCGAACCCACAATTGCTGACGCTCCAGATACTCAACTAGTCTCAAGAAGGCCAGTTTTATTGCTTCTTTAATCAGCACAACAGTTTTCAGCTGTGCTAACATAATTGCAAAAGGGTTTTCTAATGCTCAATTAGCCTTTTAAAATGATAAACTTGGATTAGCAAACACAACGTGCAATTGGAACACAGGACTGATGGTTGCTGATAATGGGCCTCTGTATGCCTATGTAGATATTCCATAAAAAATCTGCGGTTTCCAGCTACAGTAGCCATTTACAACATTAACAATGTCTACACTGGATTTCTGATCAATTTGATGTTATTTTAATGGACAAAAAAATAGATTTTTTTCGAAAACAAGGACATTTCTAAGTGACCCCAAACTTTTGAACGGTAGTGTATGTACTTTTATTTTTTCTACTTTTCTTCCCCAATCAAAAACAAGATAGCCTTGAGATTATTTCCATGCTTGCGTTTGCATTAATATGAAGGGATTAAAAACATTTCACTAAACAGGTGGATCACTAAGGTCAAAGTCATTGCCACGTACGAGGTCTTTTTGAATTATAAATATGGCCATGTCACAATTGAATTTCAAGCACACATTATGTAATCCTCTTATCACCATATTCCCAAGGTCTCCCCTAAATAGGCCTGATTTTAGATTGTAGATTAGATGTCCTGTGTATCTGATTGCAATTTGCCAGTTAGGCCCAGGTAGACACACAATGAAAAATGTTACATACAGCCTAATTACTATGCAAAACCATGATGATAAAAGCTCTCATGTTTTTCTATTTTAATTAAATCAATCTATAAGGCTGTGGTCGTACAAATGTATTAATATGTGATAAAAATGAGTATACATGGTGCTCTGCATTGATCTGCTGGATCCATACCATAATGTCCTTTAATGGAGCTGTTAGTTGATTACAGTGGCCTATAATCTATATGGACCTTATCAGGAGAATGGATGACTGTAGAGGAAGGCAAGGAATATTTATTCTATTCAGGTGAACTGTCCTGTTATGTACGGAGGCCAGGATCAGTCATCTCAGCTCTAGTCCCCGGCTGTCCCGTACCAGTTTATCTGTCACCAGTACCTGATCCTCTGCAATGAAAAGGATTCCTCACTTTCTCAATGGATTTAATGGCTTTCTTGAAATAAATATGTTGTTTGAGCTATTTAAAGTAGTGCATTTCCATATTTGTGAAATGTTTACAGTGTGGGAAAAAAGTATTTGATCCCCTGCTGATTTTGTACGTTTGCCCACTGACAAAGACATGATCAGTCTATAATTTTAATGGTAGGTTTATTTGAACAGTTAGAGACAGAATAACAACAACAAAACAAGAAAGCACATATACAGGCCCGTCTGAAGTTTGACAATTAACATCTGAATGATTCAGAGAAGAACTGGGTGAAAGTGTTGTGGTCAGATGAGACCAAAATCGAGCTCTTTGCCATCAACTCAACTCGCCGTGTTTGGAGGAGGAGGAATGCTGCCTATGTCCCCAAGAACACCATCCCCACCATCAAACATGGAGGTGGAAACATTATGCTTTGGGGGTGTTTTTCTGCTAAGAGGACAGGACAACTTCACCGCATCAAAGGGACGATGGACGGGGCCATGTACCGTCAAATCTTGGGTGAGAACCTCCTTCCCTCAGCCAGGACATTGAAAATGGGTCGTGGATGGGTATTCCAGCATGACAATGACCCAAAACACACGGAGAAGCACATTAAGGTCCTGGAGTGGCCTAGCCAGTCTCCAGACTTTAATCCCATAGAAAATCTGTGGAGGGAGCTGAAGGTTCGAGTTGCCAAACGTCAGCCTCGAAACCTTAATGACTTGGAGAAGATATGCAAAGAGGAGTGGGACAAAATCCCTCCTGAGATGTGTGCAAACCTGGTGGCCAACTACAAGAAACGTCTGACCTCTGTGATTGCCAACAAGGGTTTTGCCACCAAGTACTAAGTAATGTTTTGCAGAGGGGTCAAATACTTATTTCCCTCATTAAAATGCAAATCAATTTATAACATTTTTGACATGCATTTTTCTGGATTTTGTTGTTGTTATTCTGTTGTTGTTATTTTCACATCTGCGGTTCCATCTGCGGTTCCAGTGCCACTGTATTTGTGAACATGTGTATGTGTGTTATATACATTATGTGAATGTCAACACGTTCCTTACTCAGAACAGTTTAAACAGCCACTTAGTGTGTCTGGCCTCGGCTTGTGGGTTTTCCCAAGTAAACACTCTCCATCTACTGCCACAATACTAATGACAGAGAGCTCCCCCATCAGCACCTAACAAACTGGCCTCTCTCTGTGTGTGTGTGTGTGTGTGTGTGTGTATCAGGTGTGCAGGGGGCCACTGGGAGTTTTAATTACTGTCAGTCAGGAGGATGAAGGCTCGAGACTCTTGTACACAACAGCTTGCCAGGGCTTCTGTTTTCCTCACAATCCATATTCTGGTCTTTGCCTATAGGGAGAATGGTGGAGGTGGAGGTGGCAGTGCTACATAAAAAAATCACTGCGATGTGATGCTGGATGCTGTATCTAGCTGCTTCAGCCCCACATCCATCCTAGCTCATCAGAGCAAAAAAATAAAGAATTCTCCCCCATCAGATGCAAATCTGGGCTTTGCCCTTGAGCATCATTTAAAGGCCTAATCACCCTGGTTCTCTCCCCTCTGGAGCCCGGTGAAGGTGGTCTCTCATTTGCACTCTTACACAAAGATCCTCATTAGGTTTATCTTTACAGGTCAAGATTGGCCCGACTCGAGTGTGTAAATAACACACCCCACCACCAGCCTTCTATAGACTACACCATGCTTTCAGTCAGGTTATGATAAAGGGTTTCTTCTTGAAATATGAACAGTTTGAAAGAGAAGGCTATTGTATGTAGTCATCATTCTAAATGGAGATAAGAGTGTCGGTTTGAAAGGCAGAAAGTGACAGGAACTCACAGTTATGTCTTTCTTTCTTTCTCTCCATCACTGTTTCCACAGTCGAAGGATGGCCCGTGCCTCCCTGCTCCATGCCCCACTTATCTATAGCGGGTATAGCTATACATTTAATTTTTAACATTTCACTACTATCTACCAGACGATCCCTTAAGTACTGCACATACAGCCTGACATATAGGCTTGTCCTTCTCCTCTCTATGTTGATGACACTCAAGATATAGGATGTGAATGACAGACAGGATGACGTTGCTGCTGTTTGCTCCCCTCCCCAGACAAAACAGGAGTATTATTCTATAATCTTTCTAGTCAACCCTCGTTTCTTCTTCTGTCCGTCTATGTTTAAGACACGTTACATGTGGCTTCATGGAATTTACAGTGTGGCTCCCGCAGTAACTCCATCTCACGTCCCAGTCTCCTGAGACCCACGGAAATGTCAAGCTGCAAGGCTTTGAAAGAGAGACGAGGAGGAGAGAGGAGTGGGGATGGAGGAGCGAGGGAGGAGAGAGAGAAAGGGAGAGGAGAGAAGTCTGCTGGAAACAAACACTTATGAGCATTTTATGCTTGAGCAGCTGGGTGCAATTGTGAGGGGAGTGGTGTGTGAGCGGTGTGTGTGTGGGTTGAGGTGCATCACAGGTGGAACACAGCAGGTTAGGGGGAGGAGGGGGGACCTGATGGCAGGAGAGTGTGTTCACCGTGTCACCGACGGTATCACTGCCCACACACACACACACACACACACACACACACACACTCATGACAAGCTGCCACTCTCTCAGAGAACATGTGGTGATGAGGTCTAGAAAATAGTTAGCATTATATTTCTGAAGATGCCATATTATTATGTGATTTTATTGTACTTAGTATCAGTAATATGAGAGTTAGTGTAGGCTACATCCAATACAGTAGTAGTACAGTATTAATCTGACTCCATAGTGCTAGAGTACTGCTAGGACTGCTGTGGGTTAGAGCCAGTGATTAGAGCCAGGGTTAACCTCTCTTTTATAAATAAGACCCAGCCAGCCAGCCAGTGCAGGTCAGGATCAATGGCCACTTCACAACTCATTTCCTTTTATGCCTCCTAAACCGCCCTGCACGGCTCCCTACGACCGGGAAATAAATAGTGCTGGATCCATAGTCCTGGATCCGTAAAGCCCCCGGCTATTGCTACAGCTCAATGCCCAACAATCATTTATTTGCAGATGGCTTTTTTTCTTCTCTCTAAGAATGCATCTCAGATTTTTCACCCCTTCATAATAATTGTATTGAAACAAGCATTCTGTCATTGTTTGTTGCCACTCCCCTGTCATTGACTAACAATAGACTAGCAGGTCGTTAATACAGCGAGGTGGAGTGGCCTGTCACTGAAGGTGCATACATAATGCCTGGGTTCTTGATGTAGAGTTTGCTGAAGGAAGGGGAAAAAAACGTCCTTAAAGATGCAGTTGTAGAGAGTAATGCATTGCTGCTTGCCTTACACAAGCGATTCCCCAAAGCAAGTGGCTTAGACGTTTGATAGCCTGCGACACCGCTATCCATTTAACAGAGCTTAAAAATAACACATATGCATATGCCCCACGTCTTAAGCTGACAACCAAGAGGCAGGATTTGCTAGAAGGCAGCTTTGGAGCGTTGTGAATTTAACAAGCATGTCTAGTATTACAGTTTCTCTCCCTTTAGCCATGAATAGTCACAAATCAGCCTCCGAAACGCCTTCCAGTTGTTGTTTTTCCTTCTCTCCTGTAACAAATATTAAAATGATCCGAATCTGGTTAAAGGGGATGACTAGAAGTAGGCAGCTGAAGTGTCCGCGGTCCTTAGCCTTTTTCTTAACCCCAACAGTTTCCACTATCCATTGACCAAACACCAGATGTCAGCTAGCATTCTCTGCTTCTTATGCACGAACACTATCAGGTGTTCTGACTCCAAACGGAATCTTCCTCCTGAATATGTGAATGGTCTATTCCCCCCTGAAAGCTGTGGCTGTAAGCCTGCTAGGGAAGGGATGCTCATCATCCACCCACAGCCTCCCGACCAACGTTGTATACATATGTAGTAGGGGCCTTTTTCCTCTCTCAGCCGGCTGCTCTTCTCCTCTTCAGGGCTTTCTAACAAATGCAGTAAATAAGCCTGTGCCTCACCTCGCCAAATACAAATATAAAGAGGCTTTTCAAACAGACATACATGTCACTTAGCTCTGGCTTTACGGTCTGCCTTTCTCACTAGCGGGCTTTCGGTTGAAGCTCCTCTTATTGGTCTGGAGGCCTTAGCTGCAGACGTTCCCGTTCCATTTCCTCTCCTGTCATTCTGGCCCGGACGTCTTCATCACTTCATCAGCCAGTCTGGGCGTCTCTCTCGTCTCCTCTCGTCTGGTCTCACCCCAGTTTAAGGGAGGACATATGGAGGTAAGAGCAGAAGACCTACAGCAAAGGACCCCAGTCTTGCAGACCAGACAGACCCTCTAATGAAGCTGTTCTCTGTTCCCCATTCCCAGCAGCCTGCCAGTCCTCATCAAGGCCCTAACCACTGGTTATTTACCCACACTGGGACAACTTAACTGGGGTTGAATTGATCAGTGATAGCGGTGGGAAGCTGCTTCGTTGTTTCAGCCTGATAAGGGAAGGCTATGAGCATATGCAGAACATGCTTTGTGGTATGCGTAGCAGCGCTTCAAGCTCGAGTAGACACTAAGCTGATATTGGGTTTCACGCTTGAGTCTTTGTGCACGAGGCTCCAATGAAAATGGGAAGATTTGATTGTTTCTGCATTTATCAGAAGTTTACATGATAAATATACATTAGCTGAGTGACTTGGCCATGCGTGGGATTGTTTCAGTGATTTTGCTGCTTTATGCATTCACTTTCACCTGTTTGGACTTCATCATCCAATTCCCTTTAAAAATGATAATCGTAATTTGCACAAATGTCAAATTTTTACCTCAAACGAGTTTCTTTCGTTTGTCAACCATGGGCTTTTGTCAATGTTGTTAGAGTGCAGAAATATTGCTTCTTTGGTACAAGTTTTTATCATCCACATAATTTCACAGTTGATTTCCTATATTTCAGACTTCAACATTACAGCATGTTTATCACTTTCGTTTATGAACTTTAACTGCATTATAGGTTCAATAACATCAATGATATACAATATATGATAATCTGACCAATGTTGAGGACTCAGACTCTTACAGTATGACATCATCCCCCCTCCCCTTTTATATTTCTATGCAGTAGCTCCTTCCTTCACTATAAATGATCTGTCATTTCTTTTTGATGTAGATTCAAGTCAGAGGTTTTTTTAATAACCAGTGTAATTGTGCCGGCCTTGTGTGGAGTGCTGTGGAGAGAGTGATCATGCTTTTGGCACATTTATCAAAGCCTAAAAAAATTGAAAATGCAGAAAGCCCCCGCTTCTCACATGGACAGACTAAGTGAGCGACACAGTGATACATTTTCTTGTTAGGAGAAATTACATCCACTAACTTGAGCTACTTCAGCATGAAATTGAAAAAGAAGCATTTCTTCTGAATTTCCATTCTTGATTCAATGAAAGATGTAGATTAGCCCTTTGGAAAGGGGAGGAGAAGAATGAAACTAAAGATGTATGACTTTTTTCACGCTAGGAGGTTATTCTTATAAGCGTGTTATAGGATGCCGGTGAAAAAGGGCTTTGTTTATGGAAGCAAAGGTGTAGTCAGCCAGGTAGTGGTCTGAAACAAATACAGTGGGGAAAAAAAGTATTTATTCAGCCAACAATTGTGCAAGTTCTCCCACTTAAAAAGATGAGAGAGGCCTGTAATTTTCATCATAGGTACACGTCAACTATGACAGACAAATTGAGAAAACAAATCCAGAAAATCACATTGTAGGATTTTTAATGATTTTATTTGCAAATTATGGTGGAAAATAAGTATTTGGTCACCTACAAACAAGCAAGATTTCTGGCTCTCACAGACCTGTAACACCTGTCCACAACCTCAAACAGTCACACTCCAAACTCCACTATGGCCAAGACCAAAGAGCTGTCAAAGGACACCAGAAACAAAATTGTAGACCTGCACCAGGCTGGGAAGACTAAATCTGCAATAGGTAAGCAGGTTGGTTTGAAGAAATCAACTGTGGGAGCAATTATTAGGAAATGGAAGACATACAAGACCACTGATAATCTCCCTCGATCTGGGGCTCCACGCAAGATCTCACCCCGTGGGGTCAAAATGATCACAAGAACGGTGAGCAAAAATCCCAGAACCACACGGGGGGACCTAGTGAATGACCTGCAGAGAGCTGGGACCAAAGTAACAAAGCCTACCATCAGTAACACACTACGCCGCCAGGGACTCAAATCCTGCAGTGCCAGACGTGTCCCCCTGCTTAAGCCAGTCAATGTCCAGGCCCGTCTGAAGTTTGCTAGAGTGCATTTGGATGATCCAGAAGAGGATTGGGAGAATGTCATATGGTCAGATGAAACCAAAATAGAACTTTTTGGTAAAAACTCAACTCGTCGTGTTTGGAGGACAGAGAAATCTGAGTTGCATCCAAAGAACACCATACCTACTGTGAAGCATGGGGATGGAAACATCATGCTTTGGGGCTGTTTTTCTGCAAAGGGACCAGGACGACTGATCCGTGTAAAGGAAAGAATGAATGGGGCCATGTATCGTGAGATTTTGAGTGAAAACCTCCTTCCATCAGCAAGGGCATTGAAGATGAAACGTGGCTGGGTCTTTCAGCATGACAATGATCCCAAACACACCGCCCGGGCAACGAAGGAGTGGCTTCGTAAGAAGCATTTCAAGGTCCTGGAGTGGCCTAGCCAGTCTCCAGATCTCAACCCCATAGAAAGTCCGTGTTGCCCAGCGACAGCCCCAAAACATCACTGCTCTAGAGGAGATCTGCATGGAGGAATGGGCCAAAATACCAGCAACAGTGTGTGAAAACCTTGTGAAGACTTACAGAAAACGTTTGACCTGTGTCATTGCCAACAAAGGGTATATAACAAAGTATTGAGAAACTTTTGTTATTGACCAAATACTTTTTTTCCACCATAATTTGCAAATAAATTCATAAAAAATCCTACGATGTGATTTTCTGGATTTCTTTTCCTCATTTTGTCTGTCATAGTTGACGTGTACCTATGATGAAAATTACAGGCCTCTCTCATCTTTTTAAGTGGGAGAACTTGCACAATTGGTGGCTGACTAAATCCTTTTTCCCCCACTGTATATTTCATGTTGTTTTTTCCACCACTGTGTGTGTGTGTGTGTGCATGCGTGCATGTTAATGCTTGCATGCATGTGTGTGTTTGTGTGTGACCATCTGTGACTGTTTGTGTCTATGCCTGCAGATGTGTTCACTGGTGTGTGTGTGTGTGTGTGTGTGTGTGTGTACGTCTTTATCAATGGGGCTGGTGCTCCTCTCATTTCCCACCTTAGCCATGCACAACTCTCCTGTATTCAGAGCGGTGTGGTGATATCGCCTCCAGAGACATAGCTCCTCTCCTCCTCACTCCCTCCCAGCCTCCCTCCACTTTCCAGCCTCCCGCCACCGCAGGCAGGCAGGCAAGACACTGATTGATAAACGTGGCGTGTCAGAGAGGAGAAGATAACTGTATCTATCGCAGCTCACTTAAAGGTCAGACACACGGAGTAATTGGAATATTCACAAGACAACTGGATGAGATAGAGTGGTGGGGATCGTATGTGAAGAGAAGGAGGTGTTGAAAGCGTAACTCCATAAGTAGGGAAACAGTTGACGGAGATGCATTGGCCCTCCACGGCTAGATGTAGTGGCCATTAACTTCAGTGATCTTTGGTGGAACCGGGCGTTCATTGAGATTGGGACCCGGAGATCCATCACCCTGGCATCTTGGATGGGCTGGAGGCTCTTCCCATAGAGGTTAATGACAACCCAGGACCCAGGTTATCAAACAGAAAACAACTACTTTCTGGTCACCTACAGTAGGTGAAGTTGTGCTGAGAGAATCAGTACAGAGTGTTGTCTTATAAATTTTTTCCTTGTTGTTTGTGCCGCCATTGTTGGTAGTGTCAGGAAAGCTAGATTAATCAAATTTAGGACTGCTTTATTCCTCTTTGCACTGCCAGTTGAATTGGATACAAACATGAGAAACAGCCTAGCCCAAACAACTGCTGTGTCCGCTCTCTATTCCAGCCCATGCACAGTACTAGCCTAGCTCGACACTCAGCCCAATGGCTCTTGGGTTAGCCATGCAGTCATTAAGGTTAAGTAATTTACAACTAAGGTCAGAGTGGCATTTAATCGACCCTGGAGGTAACAGTTACCACACAACCTGAGCCCCAGCCAGGGCCAGACGCACTCTATTGACCTGCAGCATGAGAGCCTCCAAGGGGGTGTGATCATCTTGCTAAAGCAAAGCACACTGTAGCTGATTATCTCAGTTATCTAAAAGCTCAATTTCTGTGGAAATGAAGAGGCAAGGCCTCAGTCTACCTAAGGCCAATGCAAGATGCTCTTGTCATTCATAGACCGTATGTGATTCCTGGTTAAGTCCACTTTGGTTGATAAGCAATGATAAGCAATAGGGGTGCATCAAGGTGATTTGGTAATGCTGGGGGTTAATGGGTGAGATTCAACACACAAACACACACACGCATGCACGCACACACACAAAAGTGCATGCACACGCATGCGGACACGCACGCACACACACACAACACACAAATAAGGATAGTTAATAAAATATTCAGATATGGGCCCAGGCCTGTTTTTGGCATTGGTAATAATGAGTTGGATGTAGTGAAGCTTCACTCTCATATTTCATATTTTCATTTCAGTAGGATTTTGTTCACAGTCATGAATTAAGGTTTTTGGCAGTGTAGTGTGTGTGTGTGTGTGTGTGTGTGTGTGTGTGTGTGTGTGCGTGTGGGTGTGCGTGCGTGTCCGCATGCGTGTGCATGCACTTTTGTGTGTGTGCGTGCATGCGTGTGTGTTTATCATTTTAGGCATGTGTATTGGTATTGACATCCTGCACAAACACATCATCTTCCGTCGATGCTGTTGAAAGGTTCCCTGCTCTCCTGTGCCGTAGTCAGAAAACTCGTGTGTGAGCCTCTTAATAGCTCCCTGTCAATAAAGACAGACACAAACAGAACACTGATGGTGGAAAACAACTTCATTCTACCTTCCCCTAGCTCTCAGAAACACACATGTTTTAGCTACAATCCATTGCCCTCCAAGCTCACTTTTCCAGAGTGGTTTTCTTTTTCCACTGGTCGACCCTGCTCTAAATGAACTGTAGATGCTTTTAATGCAACATTTAATAGTAGGTATTCTTCCAACTGTGGGACGTTCAGCCATCTGGAACTGTGAAAAGGAGATGCATTATAATCACTTGGAAGGGGAAATCAAGCGAATCAAGTGTGTGCCTGGACCGTTAAGAATTGGTGGGGTGCAGACAAACACACAGGCATGCATGTACACACACACACCAACACCTATACTGTATATACACACTCGCTACGCACGCACGCACGCACACTCACACATACACTCTCTCCACACACACACACCTCCCTCAGGTGTAAGTGAAAGGCAGTCTCTTCTCTGTTTCATAGTAGATTGTGGTAGCTTTCAGTTGTTCGGCTGTAGCAGACTTCCCTAAGACGAGCGGATAAAAGAGCTGTGAATGGCCCGTGAGTCACCTTATCTAAACCAAGTGATATACTGCAGTTAAAGGCTTTACTAAAGCCACCAGAAGAGAAGCGGGATAAATTGAATTTCATAAGGGAACAAGCAGGGAAGAGATGCGTCAAGACAATGTCCGAGTTAGAGAGACATGGAGTAGTGTTTCTGATGTGATCTTTAAGATGAATACGGCATGGGATTAATATTGTGATAATGGTGATTATTAGGAGTATTAGGAATATAATATATTATTATGAATAATATTATTCTGGTAGTAGTATTGAATATATGCTTTTTCTAATATAAAGGTGGTTTGTAGGTGTTTTTATAACTTGCTCCCAGCAGTGTATTTTATGTGGTGTATAAGTTCACCTCACAGGTTGCTGGCAAACTGTAAACTATTATGCTCGCTCCATAGGCAAGATTTCCTTGTATTTGCGCAGAGTAACCATGACAGTATCTGCAGGTGGTGGGAAGTGTATGAATGTTTGTGGTTGCAGTGAACCGCCAGGGCGGATGGATAGAATAGAGCTCTCTTTCTCTCTCTCTCTCTCTCTCTCTCTCTCTCTCTCTCTCTCTCTCTCTCTCTCTCTCTCTCTCTCTCTCGCTCCACTGATGGGCTGAGCAGACCCATGTTTTGTCTCTCTCCCGAGCTGGAAAAATAAGTGTGAGGTTACACAATGGAGCAGGATTCCATATTTTCTCCCCCGCCCCCCCGTTCCCCGTCCCCTATAAGTGCACAGCTTCCTGGGGTAGCAATGACTGAATTCATCTTCCAATTCACTGGGGAGGGCTGAGCTATGCCGGCTCTGTTTACAGTGGCAGAAAGTTAATATAAATTTTCATCAGAGGGGGAAGTTTACACATATGATTCTATTTGTCCTTCGTTATTAGCACCTGAGTCTGGGGCTGGGGAAGCATAATTGTCTACAGGCACAGGCCAAATAGATGCAAGGGGAAGGCAAATAAGCATACCCCAAAATAATTTCCATTGTTTGTGTGTTACAATCCCTCGTCCTGGGATTCGTAATCTAGAGAATCAATAAACAAGGAGAGAGAGGGAGGAGGAGAGAGAGAGAAAGAAAGGACGAAAGAAGAAAGAAATTGATAGTGAGATTGATGTGAGTAAAATTAGAGGAATTCTTAGAGAGAGAATCACTGAGTGAGAGATGGGGGGGTAAAGATAGAGAGGGAGGGAGAGGAAGAAACAGACGTAGAAAGAGAGAGAGGAAGAAACAGACGTAGAAAGAGGGAGAGAGGGAGAAACAGACGTAGAAAGAGAGAGAGAGAGACTTTCGCTCTGTTAGTAGTGAGTCGTGGCACCAGACAGAGGGTGCAGAGCAGAGCAGAGCAGCACACAGAAGCCCATTGTTCTGCTGGTTAGCTCTCCTCTCCGTCCTGTGGCTGAAGCAGATTCTCCCTCTCTCCCTTGCTCCCTCCACCGCTGCAGACTCTGTTGATTTATTGAGTCATACATAAAAATGCTCATTACTCCCACATCCTCTCCCTCTCCTCTACTGCTCAGGAGTGTGTGTGTGTGTGTGTGTGTGTGTGTGTGTGTGTGTGTGTGTGTGTGTGTGTGGGTGTGTGTCCCTCTCTCCACAACAACTGTAGAAAAGCACTATCCTCTGATTCCACAACAAGCAGTTTTTTTCCAGTATGAGAGAATGGCATGATTTATTTGTGTGAACTCTCTCTCCCCTCCCTCTGATGCTGATTCACCAACTCACTGACTTTTGTTTACCTCTTGTTTGTTGGGCCTTAGTCAAACTCTCCGCTCCATGCTTCTGTGTACTCCGACTCTGCTACACTTGTTTTCTGTAACTCCAGTCTAAAGGTGCCGTTATATTCCCGTAATGGTTTCTTTTCTGAGGAGCCAGTCAAGCAGAGTGCAGGCGAATCCCCCTGTATTGTGTTGGGATGGCTTTGTGGAGCTGGGGCTGATAAGGAACTACTGCCAGGTATTGTTGAAGCCACTGGTGCATTACTGTTCTGGATGACCTTTTATGAAAGGGATAGGAATCTTTCTACTCCTGCTAGTAAGTCACTTCAGTTAGGGGAATCAATAGGAGGATACACCAGACAACCAGACAGAGGCTTTGGCCCTGTGTCAGACTAATTGGACGATTTTGTATGCAGATGTCATTGCGTCTGTTTTACTGTTTGATCCAGTAAAAGACTTCAACAAGATTCCAATTCCATCGCTCCAATGATCCCAGGTCACACTTTGCTTGTTTTCATGAAAGTCCATCCACTTCTGTATTCATACACTGTGTAGAATGTTTTATCCCCTCTTCATCCCACCAGCCCCTCCAATGAAGCCTCTGTTCTATCCTGAATCCACTTACATATCACAATGTGGTGTAAATATTTTGCTGTGTAGTGTCAGGTCCTCCTATGCTATCTCCTGCAGCCGTACCGCCAGCAGGCCACAATCCAATCAGCCCCTGTTTGTTTGTTCAGCTTAAACTGTTTGTTCCTTGTTTTCCATGGCATGCGACTCCCCTCTCTCCTCTGGCTTAATAAAGTGTTGCACTCTTCTTTTTTTTCTCCTCCTCCTCTGTCGGTTTTCTCCGGGCGGGTAGCGTTGTGTTTCCTGGTGGCAGTGAAGGGAGGGTAAGAGGAGAGAAGGGTCTGGTCTCTGGTCGGACATGTCTGCCCTGTCAATAGCCTGGAGATGTTCTGGATGACAGAGTCTTGTTGAACAGCAGACCTCTGCTCTGCTCTGCTCAGAGGCTGGTGCTTACTGCTAACACACTCACTCACACACACACACACACACACACACACACACACACACACACACACACACACACACACACACACACACACACACACACACTAAGGAATAGCATCATATAGGTACGCTACACTCTTTAATGACTAGAACTTCCACCACCTGTGCAGTTCAGGAAGTGACATACCCAATCCAAATACAATGTCATGGTTCCTTTTGTTATACCGTAGTTATATTTTCAGAGTTTATTTCATACAGTCACTAGTATACGTATTGGAATGAGTGGCATTCTTTCAGATGACTTATTTCTCCTCGGCCTAACCCAACACACAGCAACCATAAACAATCTGTAGATTTGTAATGGTGTGGCCAGTCATGGCGAGCCGCTAATGTATTTCATGCTTGTTTAAGATGTTGGAATGCCCCCCTCACAAAGGTGCATTGTGATGTGTTTCTTATTACCTCTCTGTATTAAGTCTAAACACAGGCTGTGGACTGAGAGGTGGGGGGGAGTATGGCTGACATATGTTTCTTTAGTCTGTCTCTTTCCTCTCTGCAGTGATCTCTGCACGCCTATTAATGTAGCAGGGGGGAGTGCCTGTGTAAACATTCTTATTTCTCCCTCTGTTTCGCATAATAGTTGCCTGAATTCATTTCTCCTGACCTGGCTATCTGAAACCAATTACACCACATCCATTTGGGCTGAATCTTATTTTCGTAAGGATCCCTGCGTCCACAGTCGGTGGATCCGTAGCCTTTTGTGTGTGTGTGTGTGTGTAAAACATTTTTTGTCTTCTATCCTCAGCGATGGATATCAACATCAAATATGCCGTTCTGAGTGCCTTGTTATTTATGTTAGAGCTGGAGCTCTTTCGCAGGCCCCTTACAGCCGTCTCAAGAATGTGTGACATTGTTCTGTTTATACAATGTGTGCATTAACAGACAGGAGATGTCATTTTCCGTGCATAGCAACCCAGGTTAAATAGGCGGACAGCTCTGTATGTTTTGTCTGCGCACCGTGCGGCTCTTCAGCAAAAACTTTTGATGACTTTTCTTGGCATGTCTGCTTTGTATAGTCAGGGAGAGAGCTCTGTGTGTGTGGAGTTAGGCCAAGTCTATATGGAGGGTGAAAATGAATGGCTACTTTCCCCAGTAATGACTGATTATTCAAAAATACTGACAGTAAAGGAAACGTAACCTCGGCTACACCTATGAAGTTTCTGTCCGTTTAAGGCATCACAAACTCCCGCGCTGCTTCAGAAAGCGGGGCTATGTTGATACGGAGTGAGTGAAAAAGTACAATTATAGATTGTGACCAGAGTTCTCCTCTAATAAGCTTGAATAGAGTTGAGCTGTACACTCCCAGTCGCAACGCTGTCAGGGCCGATATCAGAAACACCATTAAAATGGCTCATTCCCTGTCCTGTTCTCCTCCTCTTTACTTCTGACCCTTGTGTTGTATTGAGTGACTTTCTAGTCTTTGTTTTCTACAGTTCAGCAGAAAACAGTCAGTATTGATTCCAAGAACAGAGAAACATTTCCTCCTGCTGCCAATTGTTGTGCTGTGTCCATCAGCCATTTAACTAGCCTTCCTCCTCGTAGCTAATGCCTGATTCACACTATAGGGGCAAACCAAGCCAAGCCACTCGGGATGGTTCTGTTTGGCGCTGTATTGTGAATCAGGCATCTGTGCGGCACTCGAGTGGGTTTCGGAAAGTAGCCCAATTCACTGTCAAAACTAGATTCATTGGGGCCACATTTTAATACTGCACTGATTGCTTGGAAGTCTCAAAGCCGGGAAAGTTGTTTTGTTTTCACACAAACGCAAACATCATTTCTCCTCATTCTGAAAACACAAACAAAGCGTAGAAAGACTGACAGACAGTAACAGAGGTAGAGTAGAGTACCGCCAGCCCTGGTAGATGTTTTCTCCCTCCCCTTCTGTCTCTGAATGTCTTGTGAAGTTGAAGGCCATGGCTCACTACACTGGTGGGTTTCAGCTGAGGCTCGTCTTTCTGAGGTAGACGGATCAATGCAAGTTAGAACCCAGCGCCACTGCATTGTGTTTGTTTACTTTGGTTCAGAGCGTCTGGCTCCTGTGAGCCTCCAGCAGACAGACTGTGGCAGCCCCAGCCCTCCCCAGCCCCAGCCCCCTTGCTCTGTCTTTTCATAATTGATCAGGGGGATGGCTGCCGTCCCAGAGGGTTAAGACGTGGCAACCCTCTCTCCCTTTCTCTTTCTCTCACTCTGGCTCTTCCCTCTCTCTCTTTCTCTCTCTCTCTCTCTGCTCTCTCTCTCTCTCTCTCTCTCTCTCTCTCTCTCTCTCTCTCTCTCTCTCGTCTCTCTCTCTCCCTCTCCCTCTCTCCCTCTCTCTTCTTCCCCCTGTTTGCTCGGCATCTCAATGTACTAGTTCAAACATTGTTCACACCAGCTGGCAGTGCAGTGCCATATGCACATCCTGTCAAAGCAGCTGTTGTCATGGATACTGGCAAGCACCAGGAAAATAAAACAAGGCCCCATGATTCTCAGGGAGGAAGAAGTGTCACTCTCCGTCTGAAGGAGAGGTGTTTTTTTTTCCCCTTCTTCTTGTTCTTCTTCTCCTTCACTCAAAAAGAAACACCTGTGAAGGTCTTGTGTTGTTTTTGTGTTTTTAACTGAATGCTTCTGTTTTTTTTGGGAGGATGTTTATGCTACAGTATGCTGCTGCCAGCTGCTCTGAATGGTCTTTCTGGCATATTGACTTTCATCAGTTGTAGCCTTGAAGCAGGGGAGGAGTAGGTAGCCATTGTACCTATGAGTTTTGCACTTGTCAGACACATAGTACACTTTATGGGCTCTCTATCTTCTCATCTCACCCTGAAAGTGTCTCGGAAATCAAGCCTGTCTATATATCTATCAGTCATGTCTAGCAAATACATGAAAGGTGTTGATGATAGATGTTTAACATTTCCAGAGTGTGATTTTATAATTCTTTCTGCCGTATGTAAACAGCATGTGAGCCAATTTCATCTGGCAGGGAAAGGGCTTTTTTCTCTCTCTCTGTCTCTCTGTCTCTCTGTCTCTCTGTCTCTCTGTCTCTCTGTCTCTCTCTCTCTCTCTCTCTCTCTCTCCCTCCCTCCCTTCATGCGCATAAGCAGCGTTAATGCATAGTGTTAAACCTGGCCTCCTAGTTAATTCACTCCAAAGGTAATCTGATGTTGATTTTGTCAACTTTAATTACGGCTTCTAGGAACACTCCACATCGCCTGCCTCTACTTCAAATTGATATTATGAATATGCAAATGGTCTAGTAATTTGCAGAGAAGTGGGTATTTCAGTTGAGCACACACTAGACAGGTCAATTCTACTGATGCTCCGCCTTGCATTTTTTTCTCCAACCGTCTCTTCAAGGGTGCTTTAGACAAACTGTATTTATCCTTGATCATGGCTCTGTGTGAATTATCACAAAAATGGATATCTGGCATATTGTAAGCCATGTCAGAGAGTGTCGCCGAAAACATTTCTTGACAGATTTCGGATGGTTTAATAGCTTTACTTAATATTTTCAGATGTTCTGGTTGGTTGTCATCCCAAAGAAATCTAATTTTGGGCTTTTTTCTCTTTGTCTCTCTCTTCTGTTTTTCTCCCCCCCTCTCTTTCTCTCCTCCTTTCTCACTACCCCCTCTCTCTCTCCCTGCTCTCTCTCCCCCTGTTCTTTCTCTCCCTATCCCTCTCTCTCTCTCCAGGCCCTACAAGCAGCGAGGCAATTACTCTTACAACAGCCAGGCAGTGGCCTGAAATCTCCAAAGAACAACGACAAACAGCGTCCGCTGCAGGTGAGCAGCATGGTCACTAATCTCTTAAATCCATCCATAATACATGCTGTCTCGGAAAGAAGATTTCCTCTGCTCCACAAGTGTGTTTGATTTGGCAATGCAATTCTGGAACCTGTCATTGGAATTCGCAAACCTGGGACAGCCTGTCCTCAAAGCAAAGCAAGCGGTTTCATACACAAAAAAACAAATCGATCTTTGTCAGCCTCTGTTTTTCCAACTTTCGGTAGTCAAGTCTCCACACATTGTCTTATTTCCTATCTTTCATCAGATGTTATAGAATTAGGGTGGGGGTTAAAGATGATAAAGTATTATGAAGTATGTTTTCTTTATGTTAAGATATAGGTTCTTGTATGGAATGAAAAACAACAATGTTTGCAAGTAGAAGAAGGAGGAAGTGCAACATCAATGATCTCAACACTTTTCTACAATTGATCCATAGTATTGCAATGCCACCAGATCAAGACGTGACTTATTTGCACAATATGTCATATTGAATCCAGTGGTTGTTAAAGGCAAGTCATTTTAACTAGCTGTCATTTGAACTCCTCAACGCTCATTTGCCTTATTGATTCATAGCTACTGTCTATTTCTGTTGTCAGTGATTTGGATAAAGGTCACAGTCGCACTGCATCATCTGCTCCTTTCTTCCTTCACTCCTCCTCTTATTCCCTTGTTTATTCCTGTTTATTCCTTCTCTCCATCCACAGTCACACAGGATCTATCCTTCTGCTCATTTAGTCAATAATAAGACAGTTATTTGCTTTGCTAGCTTCACAATTATGTAAGCCCCTTGACATCTGCGACTGCTTCTCAAGTTTTCGTTTTTTGGGGGGGTTAAAATTGAAGTGTGAGAGTGTGTGCCCTCCACTCAGCTGATAAGTGCTATCAAGGAGCACTGGTTTACCTCATTACTACCCCTGTGCATTTAATGAGAGATGGGGAAAATTGGCATTAACCTCATCGTTAATATTTTTCACAGAGCCTAACAATGGCAACACCTTCAATTGGAGTCACACCCCTGTGTACCTCATTACATGGTGGCGAAAAGATAAGGTTCAAGCAACATGCCGCCCGTCGTCACACTTTCTTTTTCATTTAAATAATTCAAATCGTGGAAATGTGTCTGTGTCGAGAAATTTTAATATTATCAGGCATATTCATATATGGATAATTTTTATTTTGTGTTTCGTGCAAAGAAATGTGCATTACTGGCAGTTTTAAGATATTAATTGTTTATCAAACAAAAGCGCTCTATTCTCTATTTCTATAAAGTATTGTTAGGTCCATAGCATTTTACCAGTTGGGTATACTGCATACAGAAAACAATGGGTTTCACAACCCAGTAAGTGATCTGCAAATTGCTGTACTTGTGCAATACTTGTGAGGAGTGGGGAATAGTATTGGATGGGGGTAAGTCTCTGTGATAGCACTAGCAGCTGGTCCATGACCGATCCACTGGCTCTAATAACAGCAGAGAATGGTAAATATTGAATATTTACATTTGCTTACTCCCATCCTCTCCTCATGTTAGCGATATGAATCAATATGAATCGGGGGCCGTGTGAGCAACGTGTAGTGACTCTAGTTAATCCATCTGTTGATCCATCCTTTATTAACATCTTCACCTCTTTGTTTTAATGTCCAGACTGAAAGTCTTTGTAGAGAGATAGTAGGCTAGCCCATGGTATTCAGGTGTATAGCAACTCAACACCACTGGGTTGCTTTGGTTATTGCTTTAGTTGTATGATTTTATTTCTGAATCCACCATTTTGACTTGTCTTTCTATTGTTAATATTTTATCTTTTATCTTTTAAAATGCACAATAAATAGTACAGTATGTATACTGTACTCAATAATGTAACTATTCAGGGCCCACATCACCCAAGAGATTTGTAATGACACTGTCAAATGTTACGGAACGGTATCGCCGACCTTCCAATTGAGTTTACCCAACAATCTAGCTTTATTTACCTGGATTACAAGGCCGGAAAAGCTCCATATCTCCCATGCTTCAATAGTACCTGTTTTGATTGAGTCACTAGCTGCATGTGTTCCTCTGCAGGTATCAGAGAATTGATCGCCTTGTCTTATTAAAGCAGCTAGAAACATGGAATGGATTAATATTAGTGTGACAGGCCTGCTTACTGCTTATACGGTTCTAAGTCACTGATAAATCCCAGCGTTTTTCACTATTTAAGAGCAGGGAAGACGATACACTGTAGATTATTTAGTACACAAGCATATAAATGCATCAGCTTGCAATTTTAATTACTTGTATTAACGGCTAAAGGCTCTCGCCTGACTAATTCTATCCAAAGGTTCATCGCGGTGTTGACGCTCGGCACAAGCTGCTTTTCCACATTTGCGTAATGTGACAGGTCTATCATTACCCAGTAAGCCCATGGGAGCACTCAATAAACACCTATTTCTCCCAGTAAATCCCCTCGCCTTCGCCATGCTGCTTACAAGGATTTCCCAAGGCACACAACACCCTCTCGTCTCTGTTCTACTGCTATACTCTCCCTCTCACTGTGGCAATATCTATCTCCCCGAACGCATTTATACACTGACATTTCGAATACAAATAAAGAGACGTGCGAGATGACGAATAGGGAAGGGAGGATTACTGAGGCCTTTGCAATCTGACAATTGTTCTCCCAAACCAAATCACCATCTCAAGTTGTCAGACGCCATCAATGAGGCCCTTGTTAGTTTGTTTGTTTTCTATTGTCTGAGGCTGATTCCCTCCTGCCTTGATGTGGGCTAGGCCCTGGCTGCTTTAGCAATTTACCTGTGATGTACGTGCATTTAACACACTGGGTACACCACAAAGCCTGGCACAGTGACACATGTATAACGTGTGTGTTGAATAACGATGACGCTGCGCCGTGTGGGAGGCACGTTAGGTGTTCGGGGAAGGCTTGAGTAAACAGCTGTATCTGGGCTGGATCAGCGTGTACGTGTCGGTGAGTGAGGGGCTGCCATGGCGTTAGGATACATCCCGTAGATGTCCTCTGAAGACCGTTGGAAAGGGTTGCCCAACACACACACTCGGTGTGAGAGGGGCATTAACGAGGTGATCGCACAGAGCTGTAGATGAACAAAGGAGGTCTTCACTCTGTGTGTCAAAGACACCCCGTGGTGGAGGAGCTAGCTAGACCCTCCATGCCTCTTCACATTGTGCAACCCCAGACAAAAGATCAGTGCCAGAGGTTAAAATTGGATTTGCCCCTCAGCTCGATTAGCATAGAAGACATAGTAGACTCCCTAGCCCCTCCTCGTTGACTTTCCCTGACTCTCTAGTAGTTAATGGTTAACCATCAGCCATGCAAAACCTGAGCCATGACAGGTGTTTAGAAAGCAGTTTCTCTTTTAGACAATGTTTTTATGGCGCGCGTCAACCAACACTATATCATGTTTTTAAGGCAATTTAACAGTAATGACACCAAGTATCATGCCACCAAATCCACCTGGAATGAACATACAGTACAGTGGTTTAACTCTGAACCATGTAAAATGACTGACTGTTCCAGGTTGGCTGTTGGTTGGTTACTGGATGAGAGGAGCTGTATTATAGATATGATGTTGGTTCTTGCCTTTTTTAGTGGTTTAGTGACTCCAGATCTGTCTCCCAATCAGACTGTGGGCACTGGGCCATCCTGAGGGTGTCACTGCTTTAAAGGTCAGCACCATACATCTCATCACAGTAAAATATCCCTACGCCACTTTCCTTAACATTCATCTGACTATAGTCCCCCATCTGGAACGCAGAACACTGAGAAAAGGCTACAGAGACATTGGAGGACAAGGTAGGAAACGTAGATTAAGGATGGAGGATGGAATTTCACATTTACATTTATTAAAATCTATCTGCTCTGCATTCCTCCTGGTAGTGGTAGGATCTCAAAATAGGAGAAAAAAATTATAACCTCTGAAAAACATTTTGTTATTATTCATGAAGAAACCTTCTGTTGACTCTTGGAGAAGGAGGAGAAAGAAGTGTCAGCACATTTTTACTCAAACACCCTCGGTGACTGCATGCTTTTGTAACAAGAAAACAAGATTTTATTCTCTTTTCTCCCCATCTGTGTTAGTTACACACACCTACAGGACAAGATTGCTAAATTGCAAGGACAGAGGAGGTTCTATATAACCCCAAGGCAAGCGGCAGCAGAGTAGAAATACATGAAGAAAGTGCCACATCCCCAGACCTTTGATGTAGCAGCAACAAATGTACCTTCTGACAGAAGATGCATGGAAGCAATAAGCGAGTTATACCATACCCTTACACATGCAATCTGATTATTCTGGCCCGGGTGTTAATTGGATACTAACTGGCAGATCTGATACGTGTAGCAGCCCTGGTGGTTGGAAGCAAGTTCTAAGTGATGAACTATAATTCACTGAGCTGCTTGAAGCACTTGTAATTTAGCGCGTGTCATTTGATGAAGCGGCTGATCCAGTGGTCTCTGTAGTACCTGTTCCCTCCAAGAGTACCAGCTACTACGGCACACACCAAGATACCTGCTAGGAGACCCGTTAGGAAATATCAATTGGGAAAGACAGCACAGAGTGCTAGTGTGATAATACAGTGTGTCTGCTCCACTCAACTAGCCACTGGAGGCTATAAACACTATTATAGACACTGTTGTAGTGACATATTACCGGTACACAGTACATGTCCTCAGCTTTATCAATGAAAAGGGAATCAGGATTATCTACACAGAGATAGATATGTTTTGAAAGACCACTGAGCCTACCATAACCCCCTAACTCTTTTATTAGAGGACAGGTGTCTTTATGTTTTGATAGATTGCATGTCGCATACTGTGGTGATTTGGGAAAACATTTTCTAATCTACTTAGCTCTGGTCCTGACAATCTGGAGTGTTGATCTCCTAATCCGAAGTGTGTGTGTGTGTGTGTGTGTGTGTGTTGTGTGTGTGTGTGTGTGTGAACAAGAGCAAGAGCCATTACACTATGTATTACACTATGCCCTCTGCTCTGAGAAGTTCTGAAAAGTTAGCAAAGCTTGCAGGGTGGGAGCCTTGGTGGCCTGGGAGGGAGCCTTGGTGGCCTGGGAGGGAGCCTTGGTGGCCTGGGAGAGAGCCTTGGTGGCCTGGGAGGGAGCCTTGGTGGCCTGGGAGGGAGCCTTGGTGGCCTGGGAGGGAGCCTTGGTGGCCTGGGAGGGAGCCTTGGTGGTCTGGGAGGGAGCCTTGGTGGTCTGGCCGTGAAGTAGCCCCCTATCAATAAGAGCCTGGCCACCATTGGCAGTAATTGGTTAGTAAATGAGCAGTGTCAGCTGAAAGGGACTGGAGGGGTCAGAAGTTCAGCAGCTCAGAGGGAGTCTGTAGTTTGGGGCCCACAGCCCCTGGGGAGCCCGGGATTGAGATGAATTAGTGGGGGACACTGGAGGAATTCCATCCTCTATCTCTCTCGCTCCTCTCTCTATCCCTCTCTCTTCTCTGGGCTAAAACGGGTCTAACACCTTAATTAACACTGAAGCTTGTCTCTGCCAAGCAGCTCAAGTAATTACCACCTTACGCCCCTCCATTTCTCATTTTATTTATCTTAACAGTATCTGTGGCAGCTCTGAGACCGTTCAGCTAGTGCTGAAGTGGCCCTAACGTTATTCACTCCATTCACCATCCCATCTCCGGTCCTGTTTATGCCTCAGTCCCACATCTAATCGGGAACTTCCCCCACTTATTACCGCTAGGTGAATTCTACAGAAATTGAGAGAAATTCCTTTTTTTCACCCCTTAATTGTTTAAGTTTAACTCTGATACTGTGGGATATCTCCTTCTACGGCCTTTAGTGTAATTTGATTTGGTCGTAAATCCATTGTCGTAAAGATAAGTCGAAGTGGGTATAATCGCTGAAGATGCATTAATCCTGTCCATTGGTCCGGTTCGATGCAGAGAGCCACCGAGCGGCGGTGTGTTTTTAATCGCACAATTCTCAGTCAAATCAAACAAAATACGAGGCCTCTCACCGGAAATAACCCGCAACTGCTGCCTTGGCGGAGTCTAGAGGTACCTGATCACTTCTCTCCGGAGAAGAAGTTGACCTTTTGCAGCCGTGAAGAGGCTTGTTCGTTCTCTAGCTCGGAGTGTGACGAGCGAGAGAGAGCACCTTAATGATGTGCTTGTTCTTGTGAGGGGCGGCCGATGTTTTCTCATCAGGATCCAATTTAAAGGTCCTTAGTTCTGCACTCAGACTTTGGAGCTAAGCAGCAAACCACATGGCCTCCAAAGTTCAAGTTGATCGTCATCGTCTTTCCCTATATTCCTTCCTCGGCTTTCTTAAGGCAAAGGAAATACACAAATAGGGAGCGAACAGAGAGCGGTCAAGCCTGCTTTGATTGCCATGCTGTGTATTGTTTTGTTTAGAATCATGTTAACCCACATACCAATTATATGATGTGTTACTTTGGTGGATTTGGAGTAGGATAATTTGGGAACATGCCCATTTGGGAACAATTTGCACATTAGAACAAAAAATTAGAACCATCCATTTCTGTTATTACCGACCTCCCCAGTGACCAACCTCAACTGTAGCTAATTTTCTAGTGATTTAAGAAATCCCATAAAGTTTTTTTTGTCATAATAGATTGGTAATGCGGTTCCTTTGGATGACAGAGGAGCTAGCTAGCTAACCTAGCGTTGTTGGATATCATGGTGGTTGTGTGATCCTGTGTGTGAGAGGACCGTTCATTGTCTGCCCGTGTTTATGATGCGACGGTCCCTGTAAATGCTCATTAATTTTGTCCCTTCGTGGCAAAATCATTTTGAGGAGAAGCAATTCAGTCTCTGTTCCTTTCAATTCACTGCTCTTGTCAATCAAGCGCCCGGGCTGCAGTATCCTGCGGAATGGAGGTGTTATATTCCGGCAATTATCATGTCATATACTCGAAAATGTAAATGAACGTGTGTAAAATTAAATTTCTGGGTTGTCAGTGAAGAATAAGAACCAGGAGAGCAATTACTTATCGTCTTTCATCTTGGAGGCTCTGATACGTCAAGCAGAAAAGCATGCAGTTAAATGCCTGGAATTAGCATTGTGCTGGGGCTTCAACAATGAACTGAGGGCCGGGGCCTTTCTCTGCTCCGCCTCGCCTGCCTCTCTTTTTGTTTAGGGAAGAGCGATGAAATGAAGATGATTATCAGCTAAAAAGCTAAGGAAAGCGGGAAAGCCACTTCCTTGACTTCATTTGTTGCCTGTTTTTCTATTTTCGGTTTTGAATCCCCTTATATCCCTTGTCAGGATGTATGAATTTTTTCCTGGCTTGTTGTTCAGATACAGTATTATCCTCATCCTGTACAACTGGGCTGTTAATGTTTAGTGGTGTAGTGATTCATTATATGGTTTTGTTTGTCTTTTCACTATTTACATGTTTACATTTAAAAACCCAGACTCACACCATCTTCCCCTTTTGTCAACCACATTAACAGCAGGATCCTCATTCAAGCAGCCAATTAATGCGTTTTAATGAAAGCATTGTCATCCTGTCCACAACAATTGAACGGGGTGGACCCCAGGGTAATTGCAAGTCACAGATGTATCTTAAGGTTTAATAACACTGAAGCTGTAAGCACAGTGCATTTACAGTGGCTTGCAAAAGTATACACCCCCCTTGGCATTTGTCCTATTTTGTTGCCTTACAACCTGGAATTAAAATTGATTTTTGGGGGGTTTGTATCATTTGATTTACACAACATGCCTACCACTTTGAAGATCCAAAATGTTTTTTGTTGTGAAACTTGAGCGTGCATAACTATTCACCCCCCAAAAAAAAAGTATATACTTTGTAGAGCCACCTTTTGCAGCAATTACAGCTGCAAGTCTCTTGGGGTATGGCTCTAAAAGCTTGGCACATCTAGCCACTGGGATTTTTGCCAATTTTTCAAGGCAAAACTGCTCCAGCTCCTTCAAGTTGGATGGGTTCCGCTGGTGTACAGCAATCTTTAAGTCATACCACAGATTCTCAATTGGATTGAGGTCTGGGCTTTGACTAGGCCATTCCAAGACATTTAAATGTTTCCCCTTAAACCACTCGAGTGTTGCTTTAGCAGTATGCTTAGGGTCATTGTCCTGCTGGAAGGTGAACCTCCGTCCCAGTCTCAAATCTCTGGAACACTGAAACAGGTTTCCCTCAAGGATTTCCCTGTATTTAGCGCCGTCCATCATTCCTTCAATTCTGACCAGTTTCCCAGTCCCTGCTGATGAAAAACATCCCCACAGCATGATGCTGCCACCACCATGCTTCACTGTGGGGATGGTGTTCTCGGGGTGATGAGAGTTGTTGGGTTTGCGCCAGACATAGCGTTTTCCTTGATGGCCAAAAAGCTCAATTTTAGTCTCATCTGACCAGAGTACCTTCTTCCATATGTTTGGGGAGTCTCCCACATGCCTTTTGGCAAACACCAAACGTGTTTGCCAAAGCAATGGCTTTTTTCTGGCCACTCTTCTGTAAAGCCCAGCTCTGTGGAGTGTATGGCTTAAAGTGGTCCTATGGACATATACTCCAATCTCTACTGTGGAGCTTTGCAGCTCCTTCAGGGTTATCTTTGGTCTCTTTGTTGCCTCTCTGATTAATGCCCGCCTTGCCTGGTCCGTGAGATTTGGTGGGCGGCCCTCTCTTGGCAGGTTTGTTGTTGTTTAATTGAATGGTGCTCCGTGGGATGTTCAAAGTTTCTGATATTTTTTTATAACCCAAGCCTGGTCTGTACTTCTCCACAACTTTGTCCCTGACCTGTTTGGAGAGCTCCTTGGTCTTCATGGTGCCGCTTGCTTGGTAGTGCCCCTTGCTTAGTGGTGTTGCAGACTCTGGGGCCTTTCAGAACAGGTGTACAGTCGTGGTCAAAAGTTTTGAGAATGAAACAAGTATTGGTCTTCACAAAGTTTGCTGCTTCAGTGTTTTTAGATATTTTTGTCAGATGTTACTATGGTATACTGAAGTATAATTACAAGCATTCCATAAGTGTCAAAGGCTTTTATTGACAATTACATTAAGTTTATGCAAAGAGTCAATATTCTTTTTCAAGACCTCTGCAATCCGCCCTGGCATGCTGTCAATTAACTTCTGGGCCACATCCTGACCGATTGCAGCCCATTCTTGCATAATCAATGCTTAGAGTTTGTCAGAATTTGTGGGTTTTTGTTTGTCCACCCGCCTCTTGAGGATTGACCACAAATTCTCAATGGGATTAAGGTCTGGGTAGTTTCCTGGCCATGGACCCAAAATGTCGATGTTTTGTCACTTAGTTATCACTTTTGCCTTATGGCAAGGTGCTCCATCATGCTGGAAAAGGCATTGTTCATCACCAAACTGTTCTTGGATGGTTGGGAGAAGTTGCTCTCGGAGGATGTGTTGGTACCATTCTTTATTCATGGCTGTGTTCTTAGGCAAAATTGTGAGTGAGCCCACTCCCTTGGCTGAGAAGCAACCCCACACATGAATGGTCTCAGGATGCTTTACTGTTGGCATGACACAGGACTGATGGTAGCGCTCACCTTGTCTTCTCCGGACAAGCTTTTTTCCGGATGCCCCAAACAATCGGAAAGGGGATTCATCAGAGAAAATGACTTTACCCCAGTCCTCAGCAGTCCAATCCCTGTACCTTTTGCAGAATATCAGTCTGTCCCTGATGTTTTTCCTGGAGAGAAGTGACTTCCTCGATGCCCTTCTTGACACCAGGCCATCCTCCAAAAGTCTTCACCTCACTGTGCGTGCAGATGCACTCACAACTGCCTGCTGCCATTCCTGAGCAAGCTCTGCACTGGTGGTGCCCCGATCCCGCAGCTGAATCAACGTTAGGAGACAGTCCTGGCACTTGCTGGACTTTCTTGGGCGCCCTGAAGCCTTCTTCACAACAATTGAACCTCTCTCCTTGAAGTTCTTGATGATCCGATAAATGGTTGATTTAGGTGCAATCTTACTAGCAGCAATAACCTTGCCTGTGAAGCCCTTTTTGTGCAAAGCAATGATGACGGCACGTGTTTCCTTGCAGGTAACCATGGTTAACAGAGGAAGAACAATGATTTCAAGCACCACCCTCCTTTTAAAGCTTCCAGTCTGTTATTCTAACTCAATCAGCATGACAGCGTGATCTCCAGCCTTGTCCTCGTCAACACTCTCACCTGTGTTAACGAGAGAATCACTGACATGATGTCAGCTGGTCCTTTTGTGGCAGGGCTGAAATGCAGTGGAAATGTTTTTTGGGGATTAAGTTCATTTTCATGGCAAAGAGGGACTTTGCAATTAATTGCAATTCATCTGATCACTCTTCATAACATTCTGGAGTATATGCAAATTGCCATCATAAAAACTGAGGCACCAGACTTTGTGAAAATTAATATTTTTGACACTTAGATTGCACTTTATTTAACTAATTATGTGACTTCTGACGGTAATTGGTTGCACCAGATCTTATTTAGGGGCTTCATAGCTAAGGGGGTGAATACATATGCACGCACCACTTTTACGTTATTTATATTTTTGATATTTTTAAAGATTTTTTCATTTCACTTCACCATTTTGGACTATTTTGTGTATGTCCATTACATGAAATCCAAATAAAAACCCCATTTCAATTACAGGTTGTAATGCAACAAAATAGGAAAAATGCCAAGGGGGATGAATACTTTTGCAAGGCACTGTAGTTACATGCAGATGTTTAATTTGTGACTTTTGATGCTTTGTTCGGCCTCTTTGTTTTGTGTCTCCTTAACGAAGTGCAGAAGAGAGTGAGGCTACTGCTATACCACAACAGCCTTCATGCATGCACTCACGCCCACACACACGCCAACACACACACACACTCTCTCTAAGACCCTAATGAACAATTGTGGCAGGCTAGGATTTGTTTGAATATGAATGTGGCGGTGCAGTGGGGAGGAGGAGGATGGGGCTGGGGATGGAGTTTGACCTTCAGCTGTGATTTTCAGTTCATCAGGATTAGTCAAGCTGGGCGATCAGGAGCGCTAATGCATAATGACTTCTAAAATGAAAAATGTGTAGTGACCATGCAAATGTCTCAGCTAATCAAAGAGGGGAACCTGGGCTGAGGAGGGGAGAGAAGAGCAAAACAAGGACGTGTCAAGGCCTGAGATATGGGGGGATGGAGGGGAGGGGGATACAGGGAGAGATGTATGGAAAGTAATCAAGCAGCTTGATTAGACAGCAGCGTTAGACGTTAGGGGGCACAAGGGTCTTATTGGCCCTTTTTGTCATGCCGTTGTAGTATACTGTCATAACGACTATGTGCTAAACGATGTCGCAATTAACCGGGGGCTATGGAATGGCCACAACCACATACTAACAGATTCAGTATAGTCCTATTCTTTAAAGATGCCTGCAAGAGATTTAATCAATCCTATCTTAGCATAAGATACTATTTTGTAGACTATTCTGCATCTGTAATGGTTTGATGTGTAATATAATATTAAAATGCCTAAAGCCCTTGCAGTCAAATAACACTTTCAGATTAAACCATGTGTCCAACAGGTGAAAGTGAATGACTCTAGAGAGAGTTTCAAAGTCCTTCGTTCAGCAGTTTTTAGTTTTTGTTCCAAACTTCACAGCAGCGTAGCAGAGTAAACAAACTCATCCCAGCGTTTCTTTTCATTTCAGTCATTGTAAAAGAAACGTACCAGACAAGAATTGAATGAAAAGTGATATAAACATTAGAGCTACATTCCCCTGTTGCTATGTGCTCATGCAGGCATTCAAAGTGAGAAGCAATGAAAAGTTGAATCTTTCTTGCTTTGTTATTGATCTGTTGTGTTAGAAGGTCACTATCTACTGTCTTATAAGACTTTGGCTGAGAAATATCTATCTTTGTTTTGTTTTGGTGAAGTTTTCTCTAGCAGCTTTGACAGCAGCTAGTAATTGAATGATTCTTATCACCTAAAAAATGACATACATTTTTTCAAAATGACACGTCAATCGGGAGAAAGAAATGCGTTTCTAGCTGCTTTTCGTGAGAATGAAGAAATTGAAGAACTTTTGTGCTCTGTAGAAAGGCAGCTGTTAATTCCACTCTATAAACAGAATTGTCTACTAGCCCCAATCTCTCTTTTCCTCTCAGAGCAAGTTTCTCTAAGAATCTCTCTCTCGCTGTCTCTCCAAGGCTCTTTCTGAGTGATCTCCAACCTCAGGCTCTGTCTGGGTGCTTGCATGCTGATTGTGCATACCAAGTGTCCACTTCAACTGTGTTATTTTAATCAACTTTGGAGTTGTGCATTTTCCTGCTGTTTCACAATGGCCGCCACTGATAGGCATGCCTAAGGCGGTTCAAGGGTTCAGCTAATTAGGGTATACGTCTATTTAAATCCCTCTCTTCTCCCAGCGGGCAGACTGTCAAAAATAAGGCAAGGAAACACAAAGGCACAGCACCCATCCATCCTTCAGCACTGAGTGCCACAGCACAAGGGTGACGGGAGACATGCTTCCTCTACCTTTTGGTCCCCAATGACCATGCTCCCAGTGGGCTCTGAGGCCAGCCAGACCTGACGCATTCTCTCTCTCTCTCTCTCTCTCTCTCTCTCTCTCTTCTGTCCTTTCCTCCCTCCCTCTCTCTTTCTCTCTCTCTATCTCTCTCTCTCTCTCTCTCTCTCTCGCTCTCGCTCTCTCTCTCTCGCTCTCTCTCTCTGTCTCTGTCCTTTCCTCCCTCTCTCTTTCTCTCTCTTTCTCTCTGTCTCTGTCTCTCTCTACCTCTGTTGCTCCCCCTTCTCTCTCTCTCTCCTCCACCCCCCCACACACACTTCCCTCCAGGTGCCGGTGTCGGTGGCCATGATGAGTCCCCAGGTGATCACCCCCCAGCAGATGCAGCAGATCCTTCAGCAGCAGGTCCTATCCCCTCAGCAGCTCCAGGCCCTGCTACAACAGCAGCAGGCCGTCATGCTGCAGCAGGTACCTAACAGATACACACCTAGTAGATACACACAGAGAGACATGCGTAATAACACACACACATCCACACAATCAAATACACACCGAGAGACATTCACCCAGACACACACAGACATAGTTACATAGTCATAAACACACAGTTACATGCATATGGTCACATAATGCCTGCACCCAGTGAACCGCACACACACACACACACACACACACACACACACACACACACACTGCCTGTGTTGCACTGTATACACACCACACATAATGTACAGTACATCCACGCCCGCTGCGCCCTTGACACAGTTATAAAAGAGAGAGACTAGAAGTGACGCACTTGACCACGTCACAACCAATTACCTGTATTCCGCCGAGGGTCTATTTCCTGGGAGCCCTCAGGAAAGGTAAAAGCTGTCAGGATAAAGACATAGTTACTGTAGTTATGAGGAAGTCAATGAAAGAGGGGATGGAGTCAATACAGGAAGTGAGACAGGCTGAGTCATGTATGGAAGGAGTTGACTTGTAATTTCATCATTATTTCATAGATAGACTGCAGTGAGGAAAGCCTTAAGTAGGGAACTATTGTTTAATTAACTACCCTCTTTAGTGGAATTTATGAATTAATAAAGTTTCAGGAAGATGTCCCATGCAGGCTATAGACTGATTGCAATTGTATATTCTTTATAAGACCCTACTGTACCTCCTCTATCTTCAGGAGTCACTGAGAGTAGCATAGACAGCAGACAGTGGATGTTATGTGTGATGTGTGCTAAACACATTACTTTTAGAGTGATGAATCTGGTCCTTTGAGTGTGCTGTATTCACTTTAAAGCATTTCAGTGCCTGTCAAGACATTAGACCAAAAACTGTATACTAGTTAATATGATTAATTGTGCCCCCTCCAGTACTGTGCGAGGCCATTTAAAGTCCATATGGAGAAGACATGGAGGGAGAGCGAGACTACAGTATGTGTCCCCCCTGCTAGAAAATGAATACGATTATTTATGGCACTTCAATGATGTGTTATACGTAACCAACATGTGTCGGTGTTGTCGTGTCACCTCATTTTCAACCAAAAAAAAGAAAAACAACGACAAACAAAATGAATTACAACACGTCAGAACCTTGGCCAATGCTATTTATGCTGCTCTAGTATGGAAACAGATTTCTTATTAACTTTACAAACACATTGCTACAGTATTATACCATATGGTCAATATACTCTGTCTCAGTAAATCTAGGCTTTCCACTGCCCAAAACGTCACACACCATACCAATGAAACCAAGAGCAAAGAAGCATTTGCCAATGTCTATTCACATAGCCAGAAGATAATATGGACATTCTCCTAGGTTACCTGCAATGTTTTTATCATCTCTCTTTCTCTTCCCCTCCCAGCAACATCTGCAGGAGTTTTATAAGAAACAGCAGGAGCAGCTCCACCTACAGCTTTTACAACAGCAGCACCCTGGAAAGCAAGCAAAAGAGGTGGGTATCTGTTTAGACCCGTAATGGCCTGACAGTGGGAGTGGGAGGGAATGGGCGGACATGCAAAACAAGCAGGGAAGAAGTCTAGATTATGTCTTTCTGGCTGTCTCACTCAGTTCAGTCTTCAGGTTAGCAGCTGTGGTTTGGGGAAACCTTCCCCATATTTCTGGGATTCCACAGACCAAGCTAACTAATCCAAAGCCAATGTTCTCTAATGTTAGCTAATGGTTCTCCCAGTGTTACGTGGTGTGTGCTGTATGTGCCTGAGTGTGTGTTTGATGGACAAAGCACTGACACTTGTTATCTGCCACTGGGGGAGACTTGGGGAGAAATTACTGGGGTTTTCTCTCCCTCCTTCTAAAACATGTAAATGTGGGGACGTGATGTTAAAAAGCTAAAAAGCCCAGTTTGAGCCGAGAGAGAGAGAGGACCGAGTCACAGGGTCTGCTGATTAATGAACTGCTTCTGTGGGTTTTGGGCCGAGCGGCGAGCAGCAGAAAAGTTAGAGTGTGTCGCGCTCATAAATCACACTGACAGCCCGCCAGTCTACTGGGCGAGGCTCGCAGTCTGTCACAGGAGCCGAACATCGTAGCACGCCGCGCGCTGTGCCGGGGCCAAATCTAAACAAAACATGGGGAAGCAGTTAAATTGATCAGGAAAAAGGTATCGCAGACACCTTTTCCCAGACACCTCTCTCTCTATCCCCTCCCCCCTCCCTCCCTCCATCTCTCTCTCTCTGTCTCTTCAAGCGGCCCATTATGCAGACCCTACAGGAAGCTGCTACTGACCTCCCGGAGGCTTTGTTTCTGTTTGGATTTGTGAATAGAATTTTCAGCCTTCCGTCGCCATCAAATATAGAATAGAAATTGCTCCCTTATTTCTCCTGAGACGGCGGGTCCAATCCACATGACTTGCTCCATTATGCAGTCTGTTTTCCAGTGAGCGCATCACAAGTTTTGTCTGACCCCACACCTCACCCCCCAGGCTAGAAAGGAAAGGGTCTTCCAATGCAGCTTGTCTCTCTGTGAAGTGTGACTGCCTCCACATATATCCTCATGAGTGTCTCTCCACAACTCGATGGCCGCCTTGGTTTTGTTATTCTTGGCCAAAAAACAACAACATTTATTCTAGACTCTCCTATAATAACAGGCCTTTCCTTGAGTGAATGTAAATTTTTTTTGCAATGGAATCTGATATTAGAAAGATAGTGGAGGAAAAAGAGAGGAGAGAGAGATGTAGAGCTAACAGAGCCTGTTGTACGATAGCTCCAGTACCTCCCATGTTTCCTAATAGACCACTAGAGATCATCATCCACAGCCCACTGAGGACTAAAAATGTTTAGCTGTGAAAAAGAAGTACCATTAAACTGGTAATGAAGTGATGCTCAGTTCTTGGCATGTTTACTGTTATAGAAACGGATTATATCATGGTAATACACAGTTAGCTGTCTGATCGACATCTGCAATAACATCAGCTTATAGTTCTGATTTATAGTTGTGTTTTTGCCTGTGGAATAGTACTGTTATGATTAAGCCACAAAAGTCAGGGCTTTTTTCCCTTCCCCTCCAGCTTGTTTTTCTGTGGTTGCTTTGGCAGTAGTTTTTTGTTGTTGTTGTTGATGTTGTTGTTTCGCTCGGGCTTACGCAATCGGCTGTCTGGCTGGCCCAGCAGTAAACAGGTTTGGGAGGGTGGGGGGAGGGAGGGAAGGAGGGAGGGTAACGCTGGTGGGCTCAGTTGCTGTGAATCTCCCAGCGAGTTCCCCTCGGCCCCATAAGCTGTAATAGACCATCAGCAAATGCAAGACAATTAACTATCAGCTGTTGGGGGAAGGGATTACCCAGGGCTTAATATCATTCAGAAGACTCATCTCATAGCAGTCTGGAGGGGAGAGTGCAGTCAGTCTATCAGCCCAGTGTGCCTAGCTCTGCCTCGTTCAGCAAGAGGAGGAGACAGAATAGAACAGGAACTAAGCAAAAAAGGAGGAGAGGAAAGAGAGAGAAAGGAGAAAGGAAAAGAGACAGGCAGTTAAGATCATGGAAGCAGCAGCAGCAGCTCGGCAATGGAAGCGTCCTCGTCGTCATTGTGGGCGCCCACTTTCTTGTTAATTTGTGTAATTTGTGCTCCTCTCCTCCTCCACTCCTCCTCCTCCTCCTCCTCCTCCTCCTCCTCCTGCTCCTCTTCACTATAGCAACAACAGCAGCAGCAGCATCAGCAGCAGCTCGCTGCCCAGCAGCTCGTCTTCCAGCAGCAACTCCTCCAGATGCAACAGCTCCAGCAGCAGCAGCACCTGCTCAACATGCAGCGCCAGGGCCTGCTCTCCCTGCCCCCGGCCCCAGGACAGGCAGCCCTCCCCGGGCAGACCATGCCACCAGGTAAGGGGGTGGCTGGAGGGAGTGAGGGGGGAGAGGAGGGGGAAGGGGAGAGAGCCTGGGGCTTCAGGGGCTCTGGGGCTGGGGGGCTATAGCGCATGTGACTGCCGGCGGCCACACCGCTCTCTCTATCTCTCTTTATATTTCCCTCTTTGTTTCTATCTCTCTTCTCTCTCTCTCTCTTAGCGCTGCCTGTCTCTCTGTCTCTTCCTGTGTCTGTGAGTGTTTTCTCTCCCTCTCTATTCCCTCGCTCCCTGCTCACCCCTCCCTCTCTGGGTTGTTGTTGTTGTTTACCGCCTGCCTCACAGTAAGCAGCGAAGAAGCAGCTTCCATTTTCTCTCACCTCGCCAAGAAGTAAACACGTGTTTACCAAAATGGCGGGGGAACAAACAACAACAACAACAACAACTAGGAAGACACCAAAAGAAGGGGAGTTAATTACCAGTGTGAGGCTGAAACAAAAGGACAATGCGCGTTTATCTAGCTAGATAATATAATCTGTGCTAACTGAATTCTTCTTTCTCTATGAATGTAATCCAGTGGCAGCCATTGTGGATCAATGCCCGTGGTTCCCTGTAGATTTCATTGGAACACTGCATTCTTATTAAGCAGAACCACTAACAAGAGATCATCCCAGTTAATCTCTCAGTGTAGCCGTGTGTCATTTGGTTAAAAGACTAAGCCTGGGCTGGTGTATCAACAAGTAAGTTAGAGATGTATGTAGCCAGTAAACAGGAGGAAGTTATTTGTGTTGGTTTGTGATGACTCTGTGTTTATGTAGTCTACAATACATCAGCTCCAGGCATAGTAGTGTATGTGTAACTGTATTGTAACTGTATTGGTCCTCTGCTTCTCCCCTCTCCCAGCTGGACTGAGCCCAGCAGAGCTCCAACAGTTGTGGAAGGACGTGACCGGTGGCGGCCACAACATGGAGGACAACGGCATCAAACACAGCGGCGGCGGCGGCGGCCTGGACCTGACCACTACCAACTCTTCCTCGACTACCTCCTCTACCACTTCCAAAGCATCACCTCCCATCTCCCACCACTCCATCGCCAATGGCCAGTCTCCCGCACTCAACTCCAGAAGAGAGAGAGAGCGAGAGAGGGAACGGGAAAGGGAGAGGTACGGAAAGTGAGCAACTCATCCGCCACTCACCACACAACACATTGTACACACAAAAGTTAGGACGCACAAAAAGCTTGTTGTTGGCTGGTAGTTGTTTGTTGTTTTATGGCTTTTAATAATGTACAAATACATTTGATATCTATCTATAGAAACTCCCGATCAGAGTATTTGTCCCCGTTTAGAAACGAAAAGAAAAAACCTATCTGTTCCTGCCGGGTTGAACATGATGTTTTGTTTGTTTGTTCAATAGTTTATTAGTGTCTTGGTAATATTCAAAAAACAGCCTCGGCCTCCCTAGGGACAGCATAGAATGCTATTGAACACAGTTGCTTACACCATATCAAAAGCAAGGAAGACACCGGCAGCAATACACTGCCGAATGAGCAGAAAGCAAAGGTAACCGCAATGTACATTAAGTATTTAGTGGCTCTTTTCTTTTGAAATTACCTTGTTGCTCCGCTTGTCATGTAAACAGAATACATGATGCCAAGGTGGTATTTTAGAATGTTTATCCTTGTGATGCCGCCTTTATATGAGGTTCCGACTGTAAGAAAGCACTGGTCACATATCTGTCTATCAGGGTCTATGTATTATTCAAGGCTCTTTCCTGCGATATAATAAGAATGGGGTGTAGTGTAGTGGTGGTAGATCGACTTCAGTGGAGGTGGATGTGTTGTGTAATTGGTTTAAAGTAGATGCTATCTGCTACCACCACTAAAAGGGGGCTTGAAAAATATATCTTTAGAAGGCAGACGTCCCCTATAAGAGAAAGCAAAACAGGAGGAGGTGTAGGGAGGGAAAAAAAGAGAAAGAAAACACTTTTTATCTGTTAGTGTCCCCCGGGGGGGTGTGGCGTCTCGTAATGATCGAACACGGAGTATTGTCAAGGAGAGATGCTTACTAACACACAGTGGATCGATGGAGGGAAAGCCTGCCTGTAGAAACCCTGTGTGAGCTCTCACACACACACAAAATCCCCTTCACACACACACACTGACACACGAACACACGAACACACACACCCTCCAACCCCCGAAATACAGAAACAAGTGGAGCCGAAAGGTTAAACCGTCACTTTTAATAGGATGTGCTGTCTACTCAGGGTCATAACTTATTTGGGTGCCATTTCCCAAGCAGAACCCCCTCTTGTCCTCAAAATAACATAATTACAGAGAATATTATTAATCTCATGATGAAAATTATATGGCCGTCTGGATTTTTCATGTTTACTTGAAAGTCCTCTGTTGATCACTTTACAAGATGAATAAATAGGGGTCGGGAAAAAAAGAAAAGGAAATTGGTCCCTCTATGAATTTGGGTTGGCTGGATTGTTTCTCACACATTGTTTAGGGGGTTTGCAAAAACACTGGGGATAGCTAAACCTCTAGATCAATAATCAGATGTTAACCATATTGCTATGCCACCCGCCCTCATCTTTTCACCCTTCTGTTATTAGAAACACCCTATTCCCTTTATAGTGCACTACCTTTGGCCAGAGCAGCAAGAGCCTCATGGGCTCTGGCCAAAAGTAGTGCACTATATAGGGAATAGGGTGCTATTTCAGATGCAGACAGTGACTTCCATCCTTGGCTTAATTAGGCTCCTTCCCTCCTCCTAGCAGCCTTGGCAGTTGAACTATTCAATAGAACAGGGCTGAATTGACCTGTTTTGACCTGCTTGTCGCTGATGGTAACCTGACAGCCACCAGCAGCCTTTTGTGATGAATCTGACGCCAGTCTACCCTTCTCTCTCTCTCCTTCTTTCTCTCTACCTCCGATCCTTCCTTTTTTTCGCTCTCTCTGTCTCTCTCTACCTGTCTCTTTCTTTCTCCCTCTCTTCCTTTCTCTCTCTCTCTATATATATCCCCCTCTCTCTTTCTCCCCCTTCTCTCTCCCTCTCCTTCTCTCCCCCTGTCTCTCTCTCTCTCTCTCTCTCTCTCTCTCTCTCTCTCCCTCTCTCTATTCTCTCCTCAGCTCGTTACATGAGGAAAGCGGAGCCTCCCACTCTCTCTACGGTCATGGGGTGTGCAAGTGGCCCGGCTGCGAAAGCGTCTGTGAGGACTTCGGACAGTTTTTGAAGTAGGTCTTACTCTAAGAATTTACTCTACACTGTGTCTTAACTCACCTCCCCTTTCCTGTACTGACCGACTGCATATATCATCATGTCTTAGCTTACACTGTGAATTTACTTCATGACTGTGCACTACGTTACAGTCTCCTTTGTTAATACTAAAAAAGTACAAGCTCAATGACAGTTGCACTTAACAACCACAGGCCAAGACAATGGCCCCCATGAAATCCGATAAAGCCTCAAGTCACCCAGCCAAGCGCCTCTCATGGCTCTTTCTCACAGCAGAAACGACATCTTATGTTCCATGGTATAAAAGTTGCCATTCATCAACTAAGATGAGCTTAGCCGCTGTACATTTTTTGTTTCTCAATAATGAAACTGTAGAGGCCTATTCTGGGGTATTTTCCACAGTACCAGAGCGGCTCTTTGCGAGCTTAATCGAGGGGGCCCAACAAAGAGATAAACACGCTTGCATCTCAATGGGGACATTTTGACATATAGATTGTATAGACTGTGAGGCGGCTGGCTACATTAACTCTAGATGTAAATGACCTCCGATTTACACCCAAATCTCCTCTTCAGCTCACCGAGTTGCCGTGAAAGGGCCTGATAGGCTTGTGTGAAAGAGCGTCAAAAACGAATGGCAACTTGTATAGATACGCGGGGGCCCCACAATGGCTGCATTCAGTGTTGTCATGGCTCCTGCGACGGACTGAATGAACCCTTCATGCTCCATCAACAATTTAGTAATTAGCTCATTTGTAATTGGTCTGCTTTGTTGCCTGGGATGTTAGTGGGGGACATCAAAGGAGAAGGTGTTTGCTAGCGCCGTAGATTACAGGTTATCACGTTGCCACTCACTGGTGTAGCTAGGCTCTTTCTCTCTCTTCATTCGAAAATAGAGAGAAAAGGGGGCGAAGCATTCATTGGAATATTCTAATTAGATTTGTAATTAGCTGAGAAACAATGATCTCGTCAAGCGTTTTCATGGGTGTAAATGTCCATGTACATTCCACACAAACTCTTTTGAAATTGGGATATTGTTCTATTTTGGGGAGGGGGATTCTTCCTTACATTACAGTGCCGTAACTCCATAACTGTGGTTCTGTGATGATATGGAAGCCCACCAGGGCCAAAGCAGAGCTGTAGGATTTAGGTCAGGCAAAACCGAAGGCAGAAGCTTGGTTAATTATACAGCCTTTTGTAGCACTAGCATGTGCATTAGGGCTAATGTGTCTCTGTGTAGAGAGACATTACTCAAAGCCAGACTGGCTTTATTTACAAAACCTCTACAGACAGACAAGACATTTATTGTGCATTATATTCATGCCTCTATTCAATGGACACGCCAACAATAGATGCTCCTTTGAATTAATTCTATCCAGGTATATTTCTATCATAATGTATTTCTATGGATATTATGTGTGCTTATCCCCAGTGGAAGATGCAATGCATAGAGCAGCATGGTGGATGTCACTAGCAGAGATTTGCTCGGGGAAAGGCAGTATAGGCAATACTATAAGGTTACACTATATTCTGGTGGAGTCCTTGGAGCAGAGGAGAAGTTTGCCTTGCAGCTTGAGCAAGATTTTTTGCTGTGTGTGAGACTGCATGGCTATAGCGGATTAGTGGTCTGTAGTCATACACTCAGTTCACTTTGTCTTACCGAATCCACCCGTTACTGTACATGGGCTTCCATGTAAACACGGATACGTTTGTTTACTGTATGGACATCTTTATAGCTTAGTTTCTCATTTAGGTTAGGGTATAGGTACACAGTAGGCTATAAAACATGTGACTGTAAATATTCTGTAAGAACAGTGTAGAAAAAAGGATTGCACAGATAGGCATACACTATACAGTAGTAGACTAGAAAGAGGTGTTGCAAGTCATTCTCTGACAGCTGGAATAGTATGGAAAAGACCCTGCCCTAAAACAACTGTCTTCACAAAACAGCCTTAAAGATTCTGGGTGAGACTCCACGTCGTTGCATCCAGCCTGCGAGGCGTCAGAGGTTCATGTACTGTAACCTGCACATGAAAACAGACAACAACAAAAGACACCGTGATCCTGGCAGAACAAAGATGGCTGCTTGTCTGCCTTGCCTTGGAGGAGGTATCGTCAGTGTCAGGGAGAGCCTTTTAATGTTTTCGGAGATGCCACTCATCTCCTCGGCAACAGCCAGGTACACGCACACTTTAAAATGGTTTACATAAAAAGGTGTCAGAATCAAATGGCACTTTAAGATGAGAATGTGAGGAAGGGGGGAAACCTAGGTAACCTGATGGTTGGTTGCTGGAGGTATGAAACAAAGGCGCATGCAGCGGGCGCGTTTAGTCATCTTTTGTTGTGTGGCGGTAGGAAACTTGTCAAGATCAGCATTTAATAGCTCTTCAGTGTCTCTTTTATGTGTTCACCTGGAGAGCTAGCCTAGAGGTTGGCTGGCACGTTGTATTAGCTCTGTAGTTCAAATGTAATATTAGCGTGGGAGTGTTCGAGGGGGTGTCGGGGGCGTGTGTGTGGGCCTGTGCGCGCATGTTGATGCATGTAAGTGTATGTGCTTCGAAATTGTTTTGAGGCGCATATCTTTTCAAGGAAGGTTTGCCAGGAATGAGAACAACTCATTTCACACCCAGGTTTGTTATTTTGGATTAATGTTACAGTGATATGTATACATTTGTGGGCATAGTACAGTACTGTACAGTGCAATCAATGCAGAAATATTTCATTCATTCACATCACATACATTTTACTACTCTATTCTGTTCAGTTATTATATAATGCTTCCTGCTCTGTTCCCTAGTTCTATATTGATTTGCTCTCCCCTCTATGACTCACACACACACACTCATCCATCCGAGAGGAGTTAGTTACCATTTGATTATCATCTCCAATTAAACATCCTTCAGCCCACAATATATGCATACCCACCATCCAAACCTCCAGCATGCCCCGACCGCCAACCCCTCAGAACAGGGTCTTCCCTAAATCGATGCACCTCGCCGTCTACGCAGACAATTTATCTGCCTCCTCACTTAACTCTTCCCCTCTCCCCCTCCGACGCCATGTCCCCCTCTTCCCCCTTACCCAGCAGGCAGTAGCATCAGAGAGAGAAATGGCAAGCGGGAGAGAGAGAGAGAGAGAGAGAGAGAGAGACGTTAACCTGACCGCGAGTGTCTCTAACCGTTGCTTAATTAAACCCACAAGGCAGTAAGAAGCCCCCGGATAGGTCCCCCTCAGCGCTACTCTGCCAGACGTCTGGCTGGGTGTGACAAGACCTTTAAAACTGAGGGCGTTACATTAGTTATGCAAATGCTGCTGTCTGGTCTGTTGTGGGTCTGCAATGTGTGTTTGTGTTACTCTGCGCCATGCTAGACAGTCAGGGAGGAGGGAGGCCCCAGCCTATCTAGCATGAAGGGTCTGGGTCGACAAAGCTGTGATAGGACACATGGACAATTATGACACCATACTGTATGTGTGCTTGAAGGTATTTTAGCAGGCTCTTAGAACTCTTCTTATGATGTTTAAATATCATTTCAGTGTATTGTGTATATAACCGTTGAGATATTCTTTTTCTTAATGGTCGATGAGGAGACAAAATGAACAACATTATATGATACTGCATAGGAATAACTATCCCAAAGTGTATAACAGCCGCTTCTCATAAACTAGGAACCTTTGCTTTGTTTTTGTCTAGAAAACCCTGCTATACACAACACACCACTGTATTAGTGTGGCCTCTCTGTCCCTGAATCCCTGCATCTGTCAATCTCTCCCAGCTCTCCCTCTTTCTCTCTGCCTTCCTGTGCTATTGGGCCCATCACATTTGTTATTCCCCTCTCAAAACAAAAATCAATATGCCTATAAAGTGACCCATAAATTACGTGCTGGCTCCAGAAATGTTTGTTCAGAGCTGTCTTTGTGAATGCATCCGGCCTCTCTTCCCCCCTCACCTCTCTGTTTGAACTGCTCTGAGTCTGACTGGGCCCGGCTCATTAGGGGATATACTGGTGACGATGACGGATAACCTGTCTGTCTGTCTCTCTCTCTCTCTCTCTCTCTCTCTCTCTCTCTCTCTCTCTCTCTCTCTCTCTCTCTCTCTCTCTCTCTCTCTCTCTCTCTCTCGCTGTCACTCTCTCTCTCTCTAACTCACTTTCTCTCTCTCGCTGTCACTCTCTCTCCCTCACACCATCTCTCTCTTTCTCTCTCTCTCTTTCTGTCTCTCTATGTCTCTCTCACTCGCTCTCTGCACTCTCTCTCTATTTCCCTCTCTTTTATTAATGCATAGTAGAGGCGCTTTCCATTTGAATATTTCATATGCAGGCCGTAATCTGTTTGTAATCGCCTTGCTAACTGGCCAGCAGAAGAAGAAGAGGAAGATAAAAAAGAATTTGAAAAAATGGTCGGAGGAATATCGAGAGGCCTTCTGCGGCTAATTCACAACCTCCCCCCTCCAACAGGAGAGAAAAAAACACAAGCTGCTTGTCTGTCGATGAGAGGGAAACTTAATAAAGATTTTTTTTTTGTATTTGGTAATGAAGTATCTTCAGGGATAGCGGGCCAGCCCACTTGGTGCTTTTGAAGTAGCTGTAATTTATGACACACGCCATACATCAAGTGCATAAAATAGCATTATGAGCATTGAAATGAAAAGGGTATTTGGAACATTAGTTCCCTCTTCCTGGGAGGGACGTGATTAAATGATTAATGAAATGCTCCCTTTGCATGCGCATTCTGAAACAGCAATTAGGCACGAGCTGGAGAAAACCACCAGTCCAGCCTCTCCCCCTCCTTTTAATGCTATCTCATTCCTGATTTATAATTGACAATTTCTGAGCATTAGACCTGAAATGGTTACAAAAGCATAAAACAGGAATAAATAGGAATGGTTTTAAATGTGCCCTGGCCATAATTGAAAGGTACTGGGCTATTGTGATTACAAATGTCCCATTCCATGCTTTGATTGGCATACTAAGGGAGGCTGGTGAATACGTTTGTATTGTTTAGCATTTTGCTGATAAACAATAAATAGGAAAAGACTAGAAAAAAACAATATATGGTGGAACTTGTGTGTGTGTACGTGTGTGTGCGTGTGTGTGTGTGTGTGTGTGTGTGTGTGTGTGTGTGTGTGTCAGAGAGAGAGATTTAAGCTCCCACTAAAGCACTGGAGGCAGTGCTGTAAATGATCATTGAAGGGTCTGCAAGCTAACCTATAATTACAGGAAAGAAAGTGGCAGCTCTGGCATTTCATAACCATGTCTTCTCAAAGCCTGCTTTGTGAGTTTGTCACCAATGATAATTCAGATAGAGGCTCATTACCGAACATCACAACACTTTAAAAAACCTTTTCGCCTCTGTAGCGTGGTGCAGGGAATTAAGGTCTATTTTAATGGTGAGGTTCTTTTGTGTCTTTGCAGACAAAATCCAATCAAGACGTACCGTCATCGACTATTATGGCTGTCTGCTGTTTTTTATTCTAATGAAGGAGATACATTTAATACGTCTGCCGCTGAATAAATGCACACTTTGGAAGGGGAGCATTTTTTAAATGTTACTCACATTAAATTACCTTTATTGTTTTCTATAAATGAACAGAGACAAACCCATTGTGCCAGACCAGCATATTTTATCCTCCATAGACTAGTGCTCTGGGTAGTCACTGACTCCTATTGTCATGGAAAATATGCTACTGGAGTTATATTGGAGATGCTTTCATTGATTTATATCAGAATAACATCCACCAATATCACATATATTTCAGAATGATGATGATGTTAACAACAACAACAGCATAACAATAATAATAATAATAATAATAATAATTTATGATAATACATAATTTAATAAATAATCCCATTTTTGCATTTTAATAATTTATATTACAATGCCTGATTTTGTGAATTTGTATGCAAATAGCATCATTAACGACTTCTCCCTCCCTCCCTCCCTCCCTCCCTCCCTCCCTCCCTCCCTCCCTCTCTCTCTCTCTCTCTCTCTGTCTCTCTCTCTCTCCCTGTCTCCAGGCACCTTAACAATGAGCATGCTCTAGATGACAGGAGCACGGCCCAGTGTCGGGTCCAGATGCAGGTGGTACAGCAGCTAGAGATACAGGTACAGCTCTTTTAGCATTATTTCATTGTTATTGATTTCTAATTACTTTCTACATACCTGTTTGTGTGGCCGACTAGGCCAAAATGCAGCACACTAAGAGGTGGACACAAGCACACCTAACAGAAGCTTATACCCGGAGACCACCTAAACAACGGAATCCTTGGGCCCGCACCAAACCCATTATGACTGTTTTAATTGAATTAAGGATGTGCTTATTTTCTCTACTTTCCAATTAATAACGGAGTGCATCTCTCCCCTGTCCCTGCATGTTAATTAAATGCACTTTGCACCTGAAGAAAGCTTCTGAAGAAGGGAACTATTTTTAGTAGGTGGAGCGTGACCTTATTAGCGTGTCACGCTGTCGAGATAATGAGTCCGGTGATTGAACGACATTGTTACTCAGTATCCACGGCATTCCCACAATACACTGGATTTACACCATGGCTGTCTATTTCCTGTACTGGATTTACACTGTGGTACTGACAGTCAGGCCCTGCTTTAGGCCTGGGTAGCATAGACAGACAGACATGCTCTTAGAGTTCGAAGTTCCCACACACTCCCTCTGTCTCTGTCTCTGTCTCTGTCTCTGTCTCTGTCTCTGTCTCTGTCTCTGTCTCTGTCTCTCTCTCTCTCTCTCTCTCTCTCTCTCTCTCTCTCTCTCTCTCTCTCTCTCTCTCTCTCTCTCTCTCTCTCTCTCTGTCTCTGTTTCTCTCTTTCTCACTGAGGCCTAAGCTGGCTTGATGCTGATCTGAATGCAACCTCCTATAAGGTTTTCAACATTTATATTTGTGTTGTTGGTTTAGGTCTTAAAGAAATGAATTTTTTTTTATGAAGCTAAATATTTTCTTTTTTTTTTTTCTACACCACCGAACCTCGTGCTTACAGTGTGACCAATTACCAGTTGGCGTTTCCTGTTTTATGTCCTTCCTAGCCTCCTTTTTTCCTTCACTCCATCCCTGAGAGCCGTCACTAGTAATGAGACCCAGTTCAGTCTAGTTCAGTTCAGTGTTGCTGCTGCTGCTGGCTTAGTGTTGTAGCTAGCGGAGGAGGAGTGGAGTTCAGTCTGTTCACGCTGCCTGGACCCTGTCACTCCCAGTGAGTTAGATTGATGATAGCAGATCGCAGGGGCACTAACTGGACCTCCAAGGAACAGGGGGGAGCATGGAGGCGGACCTGGCTGGCACTCTGTTTGGAGGACCCCTTCACCTCTCGGCAGCTGTTGGCTGGGGTCCATCTCTCTAACAGTGTCCACAGGACTTTGAGGAGGCACTCAGGACCCTCTAATTTATAGCCTGAGTAGCTTGTTACTGTCAAAGCATCCGTGACCTAAATTCTGCTATTGACAAAAATATGAAGTGCTATTTGTTTTCCCTGACCTCTTCGCACTAACTCCCCCTTGCCGCCACCACCAGCAGCAGAAATGTTTTGTCTCTCTCTTCTCTTCTCCTCTTCCTCTCCTCCCACTGGTTTGGTTTAAGTCTGTGTCTTCAAGGCAGACTTAGCTAGGAGCCCCAGACTGGGCATATGCAGGATTCATTACAAGAGAGACAAGCTCGATAACAAGATGTATTACTGTTTCAGTCTGGCGAAAATCGCTCATTTCTAAAACAGTTTTTTTTCTCCCTCTCTCTTCCCCCCCTCTCTCCGCTAACAGCTTTCTAAAGAACGTGAGCGTCTTCAGGCGATGATGGCCCACTTGCACATGCGGCCCTCGGAGCCCAAGCCATCTCCAAAACCTGTGAGTGCATATTGCTCTATATACAGTAAACAGGGTTTGGCTGAATGAGCCCCAGCAGATGAAATGAAACAGTTTAACCGTCAGCAGTTAAAATGGATGGAGGGATAATAGTGGGATGGAAAGGCAATACCAGGTTACACATCTCCTATCAGATACATCTCAGTCTATGGCAAGACGAGGACAATAGAGCCAGGAGTGTATTAAATCACAGGCTTGAGTCCTTTGCCAAAATGCTGGGCCATTTCATTGTGATAGATATAATGGTCAAAACAACCTGTTGGCAGTGCAATAGCTGTTTAGCACCACAGTCCAAAGCAGCACTTAAAGTCGAGTGAGAGAAATGAGAAGATGTTTCATTTTGACAACAAACACCTCAAATGATAGCTGTACTGGTAAAGATGATGAGCAATGAAATAGCCCAGTAATAAGTATGCAATAAAATGGGCCTAAAATGGATACAAAATCCTACAAATATTGAATATGGATACACTCACAATACAAATGTATTTAAATTATACACAAAATTAAAAACATTAGATTTGCAAAAACAATGCATAAATTTAGTGAGTATTATTTACCTCCATTTTAAAGCAGTTAAAACAAATTGGAGAGCAGAAACATTGTTAGTATGTTGCTGCTGCTTAGTAAGTGCCTAATTTCAATGGAATATTGTTCCTGCTCATCACCTCCCATCATATAAAGTAGATAATCACAAGATAGAATAATTATCCTGCAAACCCGTCAGGAATCATCTGCTTTCCTCCAATTTATTATTCAATCACTTATTTTCCCTCTTTTTTTTTTAATCTTCAAAACTCCAGCAGCTTGGTTACATCTAGTCTAATAAAAAATGTTCCGGCCTGTAATCCAAGACTGCATATGAATGAATCATGTTAATGAAGTATTGCATTACATAAATCGCACATGAAAGAACTGCTAATTGCGTTTGATGGTGGGTAATTCATACAGAGATCTTTAAATGAACTAACTCTCTCAGCTTCAGTTTTAAGGGTCCCCCCTTTAGAGAACTAGAGAGGAGAGTAGTAATACTGTAGATTTTGCCATATGAAAATGACTACATGTGTATAATACGTGTTATATGCAAAAATGCATAGTTCCACCGCAATAGGAGATGGGTAATAGATATCATAGACACCACGAACATGGCTTGGGGCTGGGGTTGAAACAGCCCACATATTTGATAAATATTAATAGTATGAATTTATTGCCGGCTGCTGAAATGAGTCCTGTTGGTTCATCACTGCAACCTTTAACAGCTATCAGTAGCCCAACACAAGGTGTTCCTCGCGCTGGGTGCACTGTCTATTATATGACCCCATTTGCTCTCTGAATGGCACTTCATTAAATGTTACCTTTTGGCCATGCCATGGATGGATGAAAATCAAAGTTACCAAGGCTGCAAGTCCCTGAATAATGAGTTTTTTTCTCTCTCTCTCTCCCAGACCCAACCTTGAATATATATATTCAGATGAGCAGAGAGGTGGCAAAGTGCTCATCCCTGCCTCTCATTCGCTCTCCCTCTCAGTTAGGGCTTTAATAAATTCCATTTTGCAAATACTAGGATTGTATGCCTGCAAACATGTTACGCTTGTTGCCGTACCTGGTGGGGGGAGAGGAGAAAAAAAAGAAATCTTAACACTATAAATATACACGCTATTACACACACACACACTTGATATGATTTATTATGGAGTGCATTTTTGCTGTGTTAGACAGCGTATCCAAACCCATTGTGAGTCCCCGTGTTGAACATGTAGCATATAATGACTGTGTAGTTCACAGTGTAGCTGGGGCTGTGTGTGTGTGTGTGTGTGTGTGTGTGTGTGTGTGTGTGTGTGTGTGTGTGTGTATGTGTGTGTGATGCTGTGAATGAATGGGGGATTAAGTAGGAACACACTTCAAAGACCTGGTTGGTTTGGTGCCTTGACCTGACCTGTTATGAATTATATGGAGATTCCTGTATTATACACATCAAATACACTGTTTTGTAAGCTGTCGTAGGAAAAAAAACGGCAATATACATTTTCCTTTTCAATTGTCCTGCTAGTTTACTGGCTTTACTGTGGGCTACAGTGACAGTTGCTGTAGTCTAGTCTACTTTCCTCCCAAAATTAGTAAAGTGTTTCTCAGACAATGATGGATATGACTTGTCCATCATCATTATTATTCCGTAATTAAATGACATAATTAGCACATGAAAATAATAATTAATTAGCATTTTAGGCCACAGCTAGCCTATGCAGTAACTCTGCAGTCCTATGGAAAGTTATTCTCTCCTCTGACTAGTTTGAGTTAACATAATAAATAACAATATATGCCATTTAGCAGACACTTCTATCCAAAGCGACTTGCAGCCATGCGTGCATATATTTCTCGTACGGTGGTCCCTGGGAATCGAACCCACTATCCTAGCGTTGCAAGCACCATGCACTTCCAACTGAGCTACAGAAGTACTGTTGCTCAGTACAGGCCATACTGTTAACTAGCTGCCAGCCATCTCAGCCTAGACAGTCCCTCCCAGTGTCAGCTCATTAGCCTTAAGTTGCTATAATGATCAGCTGAAAACCATTCATGCACCATAGTCTCTCCAACCAGACATCTCATTGTATTTATCAACACATGCTGTCGCAAATTATTGTTGAGGCCTCTCGCTCTCTCTCTTACAACCCTGCTCCCCTTTCAAAGTGATCTCCAGTCACTTTTAATTCACAACGTTCACCAGCATTCCACTCGCCCCATTTGCAATTAAGCCAATTTGGTTTGAATATGTAATGATGTCATTTCCATTCCACCTAAATTAGCACAGAGACCCAAAGGTCAGGGTGGAAATTTCCACTCGGTTGGTTGGAACCCCGACAATCACATCACATGAGCCCTCTGTGGATTAGTGATGGGCTTCAGTTAGCGTTGGCGGCGAGGTAGAGTGACTGGTCGGGTTTCAAAGAGGAAAGAAGCCGCGGCCACCAGGCGCATCGCTATTGTTTTGTATCCAGGAAAGGTCAGGGTTGCCTGTGCTGTGGCTCGGCCAGCTGTAGCCAGCTGTAGCCAGGTGGTGGAGGTGGCTGTCTCTGGCTCTCACCCTCCCTAAGTTTAATACACATTACACAGTGAGTTGTCTCTATGTGGGCTAGAGATGGTGGTTGGGATAACACGGAGGGCTGATCATTAGATCATCTTTACCAGCATGCTCTAATTAGAATTCTTATGATACAATTTTATCCTTTAATTAGTGGAGATTGGCTGCTTCCTCTAACGCAGCTTATTAGTGGAACCACAGCTGTAGAACTGTAGAGAGAATCCACTCTCATTTGTCAGAGTGCCACTTCTAATGTAAAACCTTCTTTCTTTCTCCCTCCCTCTCTCCATCCTCTACTTCCCTCACTCCTTTCCTCCTTACTCAGCTGAACTTGGTGTCAAGCGTCACCATGTCAAAGAACCTGCCGTCGGTGTCCCCTCCGAACGTACCTCAGACCCCCACCACGCCCAGCGCCCCCGTGACACCCATGTCCCAGGTTCCCCAGGTGCCCTCCCTGCTCAGCGCCGCCAACGTCCCCAGCATGGGCGCCATGCGCAGACGTCACTCCGACAAGTACTCCATGCAACTGTCTTCAGGTAAGAACTTCTACACTAAGCTCAGTCACCTGCTGTTATGATAATTAATAAAGTTGGATTCAACTGAATTGAATTGAATTGAATACTGAGTTGGGCTCCTTTCAATGCTTTGTCACTAATGGTTGTTGTTGTACAATCGCACAGTGTTTATTCCAATATGGAAATGTTGGATTTAAAAGGAAAAAAGGCCTCTGTTTAATCAATCTAAATGTAAATAGAGCAGAACTTTTTCTGAGCTTAAATATTACATGAATGTTAATTAAGTTAGAACGTTAAGACGTTCTATGTATTAAGCTCTTTGCATTTTAAAAGGGCTGTCTTTGAAGTTTATATTTACTCTCTGGTATTTAGTATAAAATATGCGTAAATTATTCAAGTTCATACAAAATATCTACATTGATCTAATTTTATATGGATGTATTAGTGTTTAAGATTTCTCATGAGAGAGATTAATAAAAAATCAATTGTAGCTAGACATGGAAAATGCTGATTTGATGTGTGCTGCCCTCCCTCCCTCCCTCTTCTCTTTCTCTCCCTCTTTTCATTTGATGAAACCCTAAACTCATTCCAATACCTTGAGGAATAAAATTTACCAATTATTTCAGGTGGTGACACAGTATTTATTTTTCCAGAGATCGCCCCAAACTATGAGTTTTATAAGAATGCCGATGTCAGACCGCCATTTACTTATGCAACCCTCATAAGGCAGGTGAGTGGGAGAAAAAATAAATTAACTTTGCCTGATTAGATTTAAATTAATTGCTGTTTGAATCGCAGGCAGCTCTGAGAGTGTGTGTCATGCTGCCTAGTTAGTAAACCATTATTTGATGTCATGTCATTTCAGGGTATCATGGAGTCGGGCGACATGCAGTTAACGCTTAATGAAATCTACAGCTGGTTCACGCGCACGTTCGCTTACTTCAGACGCAACGCAGCTACTTGGAAGGTACCTACCCTAAACCTACTCTTACAGCCTTCATTAAGAGACACCTCTTTGTGCCATACCTGCAGGAAGAAAAGCTTGGAGGAACATTTATTTACTTGACACCAACAGATTAGTATCCCACTCCCCTCTCTTTAACCTGACCTCTTGAATATAATTAATTTTTCCAACCTCTTTCTCTCAGATGACAAGTGAAAGAATAATTCTGCCTCTGATATCGTTTTCTAATTTGGTGCAATTAATAGGCGAGGCTGTGGCTGAGGAGTAGGGCCTGGCACGCTAATTACAATACAGCCACTCAATCATCAGCACCTTTTGTTACCATGCACCGTATTACTTCTCCTCCTCTCCCTCCCCTCTCTCTCTTTCTCTCTCCCTCTCTCTCTCACTCTCTATCTATCTCTCTCTCCTCTTTCTCTCTCTCTCTCGCTCTTCCTCTCTCTCCCTCTCTCTCTCCATCCCTCCTCCCACACCCACCCAGCCTCTCTTGCATATCATTGGTTAATTAGTCTGAAAGATGGCTGTTTGCCTAGGGAGGCTGGGGCTGTGGCAGGGGGTTTTGTGTTTAGTGTCTGGCCCGTGTGCTTCTATACACACACCATAGCTCATAGTGGCGGGCTGGCGGCCGCGTGTCCGACTGATGGGTTATGGCCGTTCAGCCGGAACTAAAGGAGAACCAAAGTGAGAATTGGCCTGTCAGGGAGAGAACACACTTTATTTACCAGGACAAAAGGACTCATTTGTATCTCTGTCCTATACAACTTTCATTGCCTGCCTCTCCAACACAGTTAAAAATGTCTTCTTGATGCATCTGTTTTGGTAGAAGTGTGTGTGTGTTGCTGATAAGTATATTCCCTCCCTCTACCCCAACAATACATGTATCAGTGTTTTATTCTCACCCACCTTAAGCATAACTCGTTAGCCAGTAAGAGCCAGTGGCCATTGTGGATACTCAGGACAAGGAGAGGGTGTGGGATCAGGATACATCCACCTCTCATCAGCATGCAAAGCATATCAGCGCACTAGGTTTAGCAAAGTGAATTAATTTGGATTTGGGATGCAAATGATGTCGGCGTGTGATTACTGTTCCACAAGGGTGTGCTGCAAAAGACTCCGGACTCTTCCGGATTGTCACACTGTCGCGTGTATTTTTGACTTATTTAGTCAATTGTTTTATCACTAACTGGTCATTAACCAGCGCACACATTACACACTCTCTATCTCTCGCTCTCTGACACACACACACATTTCTTTTTTGAAAGGCCCAGTCGTGGCCCAGTCGTGATATACAGAAGTGGGCACAATGGGCATTAGAAATATCTCAGTCCCTCTCTCTTTCACAATAACCTAGGTGATATATTTACATTTTGAGCTCCCACATTTCCTTTGTAAGGCGTTAGAGGGATGATCTGTGATGGGCTTGTCATCTGATTAACTGAGAGAATAAAAAAAGAAAATGAAAGGTGATTTAATATCTCAGCTTGGTCTCATCAGCTCTGAGACTGGAGGATCCAGCCTCCGCTCTGCTCAGCTCCTCACTCCCCAGCAGCTTATTAGTTCTAACTATATAGCATGCATAATAAAACTGCTTATGTTCTCATTAATATTAAAATGATCATATTCAGAGCCATGGGCATTAAGATCAATCAAATCCTGGGATTTTCAGGTCAGATGCGAAGATCTGCTTATGTATTTGTTTTTCTTTAGAGAATCTATTTTCTTATAGGGAAAAAACTGGTTGGAGAAATAATGCATATGAAAAGCGGGCAATATTAAATCAAAGGTTATTATTTGTAGGCTTTTTGATGCATGTTATAATTATGACTTATCTGGAATGTTGGGGAGGAATATTGTATTTCTTTTGTTGATTTTCTTGTATTAATGCATGCATATCTCAGGTCATTTTGATAGCAAGGCTTTGCTTTAAGGGTATGTGACAATATTACAACAAAAAGGTGTCATGATCTGATCATTCATTTGACTCTTATCTTGACAGTATGCACAGACTATTTAGATATTTTAGATATCCTTGTCAGCCCACCCCAAAACACCTCACACACACAAGTTGTACCCTCTCACACCAACCCTCCTCCTCCTCTTATCCCCCACACCTCATCTTGTCACCAGGTTAGCAGTTAGCCACAGGATGGGAAGGGCCTCAAATCTCTGATACTGTCATCTTCTAAAGATACTGCCATTAAGACTAGAGCAGAGGGTAGAGGGCTGCTGCTGCTACTGACATCACCATTATCACCACAGCATTACCACTTCTGTCACCAAAAGCCATTCGCTATGCTGATTACCTCCTTTCAGCCTACTTACTCTGATTGATATGTACTGTGTGTGACTTGTAAGTGCATTCGCACTCGCTCATTTTTACTAATTAAATCAATGGTGCGTGAATGTTAAGAATTTCAAAAAAATTTCAATTTGCGTTAGTTTTTTCCCTTCCTTTCTTAGGTGGATAATAAAAAAATAAAATTACTCTTTCCATGATCTTTCTCTCCTTTTTTCCATCTGTAGAACGCCGTTCGCCACAACCTCAGTCTGCACAAGTGCTTTGTGCGTGTGGAGAACGTGAAGGGGGCCGTGTGGACGGTGGATGAGATGGAGTACCAGAAACGCAGGTCTCAGAAGATAACAGGGTACATTAGAGCAGAGCTGTCACTCTAACTCCCCACCTAGTCCTAGGGCCTGTACCGTATTACCACTAATATTCAGCCATTTTAAAATATCACTGTAGTACAGTATATGGTGTCTGTTCAAGGGCTGCCGTTCATTCTAGGATGATTTAATGTCACAGCTATTAGGGGAAATACGTATTTTAAATGTTACACCACTCGACTGTTTCACTGTTTAATATACAATGATAATTTAGATATTTTTATATCGACCAGAATTGTTATTGTTTTTTATGTTGGAATATGCCATATTGTAAAAATAAGAATGTTTATTTCAAACTGTTATGTGTATTTGTGTTTCCTGGTGTAGAAGCCCGACGCTTGTGAAGAACCTTCCCTCCAGCCTGGGCTATGGAGCTGCTTTAAACGCCAGCTTACAGGTAAACACCCAGTATTAACCTACGGTTGCTCTGTCAGATCCTGTATACTAGACAAAATGTGACTGATTCCCCTCCATTGTATTGTGGGTACTATAGCCTACAGCTGTCTATGTGTGTGGTTTCTGTGTGGTTAAATGGGAGTCGTTCCTCAGCCTAATGTACTGTATGTTCATAGTCAGGAAGAGAGACAGAAGAAAGTGGCTAAAGTTGAGTGCAGGGTCTCTCTCCTCCCTCTCTCGCCCTCCTCTCTCTCACTCACTCCAGCTCCCTCCATCTCTCTCCCTCTCTCTCCTTCTCGCTCCATCTCTCTCCATCTCTCTCCATCTCTCTCCATCTCTCTCCTCCCTCCTCTCTCTCCCTCCCTCCATCTCCCTCCTCTCTCTCCATCTTTCTCCATCTCTCTCCTTCTCCCTCCATCTCTCTCCATCTCTCTCCTTCTCTCTCCATCTCTCTCCTTCTCTCTCCATCTCTCTCCATCTCTCTCTTCTCTCTCCATCTCTCTCCTCCCTCCTCTCTCTCCCTCCCTCCATCTCTCGCCATCTCTCTCCTCCCTCCTCTCTCTCCCTCCCTCCATCTCCCTCCATCTCTCTCCTTCTCTCTCCCTCTCTCCATCTCTCTCCATCTCTCTCCTCTCCCTCCATCTCTCTCCATCTCTCTCCTTCTCCCTCCATCTGTCTTGTTGAGATCAGTGAGAATGGAGGCCACCCTGTGGCTAGAGCAGGAACCAGCTCTTTCTCTCTCTCAGCTTGAATACAGGCTGAGATTGATAGCAGCCGCAGCAAATGCAAGGGCATTTGCATTAATATTTATCCAAGCTGTCATAAATGATTTGGCTTCATACTGTCGGCCAGCCAGCAAGGTGCGCATGGCGTTTTTTGTCTGTTTAATAGTAATCGAAAGACGTCAAAAATCTTTCATAGTGTGGAGTTATATTGAGTCGAATAAACCATAAGTGAAAACCATCCAGTGATGGTTGTAAACTATCCAATCATTAGTAATTAAAATCCTCTAGAAAGCATCCAGTAATTGTCTTAAAGGAAAATTCCACCCAAAATGTACAACTTTCAAAATACAGAAATACAGCTCCCCACAGCTGTCTTTTGTTAGCATAATAGCTTGTGAAAAGTCTTTACTAGTATTATCTGTATTTGGATAGTTATATATCTTGAAATTTGATTGCTGATATGCAAGACATTTTGGGACAATGTCAACAATGAACTATTGAAACAAATATCAAAAGATAGTTTTTGGGAGGAATTTTCCTTTAAGTGTTAGGTTTATCTCCATGATGGCCTATAATCTGAATCTGAATACCCTCTTGTCTCTTCCTTCCCTCTCTCTCTCTCTCTCTCTCTCTCTCTCTCTCTCTCTCTCTCTCTCTCTCTCTCTCTCTCTCTCTCCCTTCGCTTTCTTCCGCTCCCTCCTCTCTCCCTCCCTCCCCCTCTCTCTATCACCCTCCCCCCTTCTCTCTCCCACCTTCTTCCTCCCTCTCCCCTACCCCTTCCTCTCCCTCTCTCCCCCTCTCCCTTCCTCCCTCCCAGGCGGCGCTGGCTGAGACCTCCCTGCCTCTGCTGGGGAACCCTGGTCTGATGAACAGCAGTTCATCTGGCTTGATGGGAGGCAGTCCTCCTGGTCTAATGGGCGGGAGCCCCCCTGGTATGCTTGGCGGTAGCCCCCATGGATTTATGGGTGGTAGCCCCCATGGATTCATGGGCGGGAGCCCCCATGGGTTGTTGGGCGGCAGCCCCACAGGAATGATGGGTAGCAGCCCCCCCAGCCTGCTCCAGTCCAGTCACGACGACCTGAATGGATCGCTGGATCACCTGGACACCAATGGCCACAGCAGCCCTGGAGAATACTCCCCACAGGCACACATGTAAGTAGCACTCAGTGGCTTTTCGTTGGAGAGGTGTCGCACGCACACACACACACACACACCTACCTCAGTGTGTTCACTGTAACACAGAGAGAGAGTTGGTGACAGACCTCCCCCTCTGTTCCATGTAGCAGATGATACAGTAGCAACAGTGGATCCCCACTCTTCCCATAGCTGTTTTTTGTTAGCATCGTAGCTTCTTAAAAGTCTTTACTAGATTATAACATAGTGGGAGGTTTTTGGGGGACTAATTTGATTTTAGTACCAAAATATCACACATATTTCGGCGGTTCAAAGACATCTTAATTTCAACTACACATTATGCCACAACTAAAGTGAGGTTTACATTTGGCTTTCAGTTGTAACAGTTATAACCTATAAAAAGTAAGATAATTACACATTCGGTTTTAATTACTCCAACGTCTGCATTGTAGGGGTTTAGATGTAATATTTTATTCAAGTCCGTCCCTATTAATATTTAGCAGCTAACTGTATCATTAATTACTTTAAAATCTTTGCCTTCTCTGTCTTTTTTAATGGAGCCGAGAAAGAAGAGGCCATTAAAAATTTATGTCATGTGGGTTTCAGGAATGTGTATGTTCCAAATGTGCTTCCCCCTAACCAGTGATGTCACACGTGTCACT